>NW_011948419.1:1846966-1896050 GCF_000503995.2 Ceratosolen solmsi marchali | reverse complement strand
CCACCCACCCATCCCCCCCGCCCGCCCGCCCGCCCGCCCCCAGTCCCCGTCTTACACTGCCCGATGACTGTCCCGCCGCCGACACTCCTTACATAACTGGGAAAAAGAGAGGATATCGCTTGTGTGAGCAGAGTCCAACAATTAGACAATGTCTCATGTTTGTTTTCATCCTCCGTTATCGATAAAGCGGACCAACCTTTGTTTAAATGGAAACATTAGGAGTCAATGATTTCCGCTGTAATCATAAAGCTTTTAAATGATGTGTCAATGAACCGATTATCATCTGCGACTTTTAATAAACTTTTGACACCATTCGTCATATCGTTATTTTATTTTAAATGGACAGACAACCTATGTTTTGGCAAGTCTTTATTTTCACAAAACATTAGCGAGCGCATAGACGACAGCCTCTTAATATCTTTATATTTCGTTTTTGAAGCGTAGTTCTGGTATTTAGAAAGATAATTATATAAACGAAGACGGAAAGAAAAACGAACGGTTCTTCGAAATAAATAATTGTCTACGGAAATATTTATATATATATATATATATATATATATATATATATATATATATAATTATTGCTTCAGTTCAGGTAATTCTTATCAAGTACTTATCGGTATTATAATTTATAATTATTTATAATAAATTGCAATTAAAATTCTTATATATGTTAATATATAAAAATGTCTTGATTTTTTATTTATATTTATAGTTCAAATAAATTAAAAATCCTGCCAACAAAATATTGTAATATTCAAAAATTAATGTAAAATTGTTATATTCTTCTTCAACCAATTATTATATCATATACGACATCGACGGCAACTGTGGAAGAGAGAGAGAGAGAGAGAGAGAGAGAGAGAGAGAGAGAGAGAGACAAATACAGATATGAGAGTCTTTTTCAAAACTTGAATTTATTCATTATTTTTGTGCCGACTTCCTAGAATTTCATTACGCAATGCAACTTAGAAATTACTGTAAAACAAAAGATAAATTTTAAATGAAAAAAAAACGCATTATAAGTATTATTATTGTTATTCTATAATTTCATGTACGAAAATATTAAACTGTATTTTTTAATTTTTATACTATAATACTTTTTTTTTTTTTTTTTTAATCATTTGCTTCATTTTAATTTATATCTAGTTTTTTAATACGGATTGTATTATTATACAACTTAAAATATGTTTGTATCGTTTTTAAGAATTATCTGTTTAAAAATATCTATAAATAATTTATGATAAACATTATGATTAATTAATTAAATTAATGAAAATAAAAATGCTTATTTACATATCATAGATTAAACAAATCTAGGTTTATAAATATACATAGATATATAGATTTTCTTTATAGAATTGTTCAACTTTTTATACTAATTTTTTAACCATTTATATTTAAAATAATTAAAAAAGCACAACTTGAATCAATATTCATTATACCAAAAAATATTTATCGTTATAATTTAATTTATGCGCACGCATTGAAACTCTTATGAATGTAAGTACTATGATGTAATTAAAATCATAATTGATCAATGCATAAGTTCACTTACGATTACGATATAATAACTTGCATATTAAATTTATTATATATTTATAAAATTTAATGTACATTTGACATATTGAAAGTGTCTTAAATTTTTATTAAATATAAAATTCTTATTAAAATATTGTCATATTCTTATTGTGCCGTTAAAGCATATTTATAATTTATATATTTATATACATTCATCACACATAACAATAATTATTTAATATGAAAAAAGATTTAATAATTGTAATTTAAATTGAAATATTATTCCTAATTTAATACAAATATCTTACTATTATAAACAAAATAAAAATTTTCTATAAGATATTCTCAAGAAAATTATCAGTATAAAGTTTCTTATCATAATAGAAACATTTTACGATCTACTTACAGACGTATTCATAACTAATTGTTTACTAATATAACATTGATGAATTTTTCTAATATACAGTTATCATGCATTCTATTATAAAAATCTGATTTTATTAATATAATATAATCTTTTAAAAATTACGATTTAAAAAAATAAATAATGCAAAAAATATTTCAATTAAATATGCAAATATATTAGAAATTATTAAAATATAAAAAAAATGTTAATATTTCCAAATTACTCTTATATGAAAATATTTATTTAATAAAATCATATATATGTTTATAAAATTTAGTCGATTCTTTAATAAACTAAATATACAATGCATTTCAATAGAATTTATAAATTCTAAACAAATAATTTTAACACACCCACCCACACCCACACACCCACACACACACACATTTAAAAATTTCCAAGCAGAAATACTTTGTAGACAAGATTATGCAGTCTGTAAGTAATCTATACTAATTATATTAATCGGAAGAAATTTTTGTAACTAAATTTCTTATCGCTAATAATATATAGAAATCGTATTCATTTCAATCAATTATTCATTGAAACAATAAAATTTTGCAAAACCTATTGAGCACGTATCTTAACCATTGTATATTAATAAGTTTTGATTAATAACAACGACGACATTGATGCATACTGCAATACTTTAAAGAATTATCAATTTTTTGATGATTGAACCCCCGCGTTCTCATGATTAGTATTACGAAATTTATTTGTTGACTTTGTTTCATTCCTGTCTTGTAAGTCGAAAACATAACAAGAGACAAGAAATATTGTCTCTAATATTTCTTACTAATTTAAATATATTTTATATTATAATTTGTTATATAATTATTTTTTTTACATATTTATGTTTATATCATATTGAGCTTTCGTGAATCCATTGCTATATAAGAGCGTTGACAGACAAATAGTTTTTAGCATTTCAAAATTAATGCAGTAAATAAAATAAAAATAAAATTACATAAGATATGGAAGTATAGATAATATTTTTATTAATATAATACTTAACCAATAGATAATAATCATTAATATAATACTTAACCAATAATATTACTCAATAGTTTTCGTAATTAATGTATAATTATTATTGCGTATTTAAATCAAATTACATAACGTATAAACAGTATTTTCTTTAATTCCAGCAGAATTAAAAAAATATTTAAAAATAATAAACATGGAATAATTGTCCAAACACACCCAAATACATGAACAATTTACTTGCTCATTAGTTTTTTTTTTTATAATAAATAATTAAATTTTTCTTAATTATATATTTTTATAGATATCAATAAAAGTACATAGAATACTATCAATGAAAGGAAAAATAATGTTTTGTGCAACTAATGCGATCAATTTTTTACAAAAAATTTCATTTCTCAATGGTCAAATTATTCTTCGATAAAAAATTTGTAATATAATAGTTATTAGCTCAATAGTGAAAATACAATCAACACCATGAAATAGAGAAATTGATTTCATCATTTATAGGGATATAAATATTTATTTTTAAAGATTAAAATAATTTTGAATATCATTGGTACACGAATAAATCATATTCTTAAAGTTCTGTGCTTATCTACGTGCCGAGACATCGAACAATTTCATCGAACAATTAAACATAACGGAAAATATATAAGATAACATGCGATATAAAAACAACAATTTTCTTTCAATTTTTCAAATACCAAGTGACTACCATTCGATTGAATTCGCTGCTCAAAAATGTTCTCACATCTATGAATAATCAATTTTTAAGCATTAATTCTTGATAATTATCTACTATATTTCGACTTTTATTTAAAAAAATACAAACTTTAATGATTTGTTCACGTGAATTAAGAAGAAGAATTTTTTAAGTATAGATCAAATTTTCAATAATATTATGAAAGATTGCGAGAAAAGTAGTAAAAGAAAAGTCTTTATTACAGATCAATTTAAAAATCTTTTAAATCTTTAATGAAATTGGTAATACTCACAAAGAATATAGGAAAAACGTGATACATTCGAATGTCGTATCACTAATTAGCCGTTTCATTAACTAATTTCGGTATTTCATATGTTTGTATCATTATTATCTGTGCACAATGAATTCTAATGACAATAATAATTGTTTTATAAATTTATAAATAAGGAAAAGCATAATCAATAAATGTATTTATTATATAGACAAAAAGTTTAAAGAAACAATATTCTTAATTATACACGAACTTCGTAATTTTTATGATCTTGTAATCATTTTAATCGAAGTTTAAATAAAATAAAATGAATGATAATTATCATTATTACACCTAATTATTTACAATAACAAATAATTAGCGAAAAACTAGTTTATTTTATAGCCTAGAAAAAAAATTATATAAATTTAAATATGTTGTGATATATGTGAATTATAAATTACTTTTACATTAAATAGCGAGTCGGAAAAGCTTTTGATTCAACTTCATTTCTTAATGTAATTTAAATTAGCATTTTATAAAAATAAGAGTTTTATCATTTCTTATCATAAGTATAATTTTATTTTAATATATGCATGACATAGTATAAAAACACTACAAACAATTCATCTCAATATTTATTTTCAATTTACTATTTTCAAATAGTTTTAATGCATTCAAAAAATTAATTGCACAGTAAATTGTAAGAATTTATTTTTACAACACATTTTATATAAAATTCTGTGCTTATTTTTCTAAATTTTATTAATTGTTTAATATTAAATGAAGAATTCTATTGCAATTCTTTGTATTATTAATATCGATCACAAGAATTTCTTTACTTATTAGAATCATTGATAAGACTAATATAATTTAAACATTTTTTACTAAATATTTTTATAATTACGTATATAACATTTGTTAAATTATTACATATTATTATTTTTGTATAATAAATTTTAATATAAAAATGTAACCAATATATATATATATATATATATATATATATATATATATATTTACTTACTTAGAGTCGTATTAAATATTAATAGTATTTTTCTGAAAGTATGGATTGATTTATAATATTTCTGAATAATAATCTTAATGTTTCGCTTCGTTATATATTTTAAATCAAATTAAAAACAAATGATTAATTTTATTATTTTGTATTGGATATCATCTCACCAAGTTATGTGACCCCAAGTTGAAATGCTTTTCTTATTAGTACATTATTAAAACAAGTTTTACTTAATTTAATTTTAAAGGCTCATCGTTATCTTGCTTTTGATATACTTTTAACTTACAATTATATGCACAAAATGCAATTTTCTTTGTTTTATGTCGCACGGTGTAATTCATGACCAGTGGTATTTATAGTTGCTGGTACATTAAGAAATTATTTAATTAATGCGTACGTATTTTTATTCTTTAAACAATGAAAAAAATTTTTTTAATAAATCTCCCATTTAATTTATGTTAATATATATATATATATATTTGTCACACAATTAAAAAATTATAATCAAAGCATTCTCATACTTTTCCAATCTATCAAATTATAAACAAGTGCAGGAAATACTCGATACTAGTGTTTGTAAAATTTATAAAGAATCTTATTAACAATATAAAGAATAACTATTTCTTATTACTTCGTATAATAATGTTATAAAACCAACTAAAGGTAATACTTTCATAAAGTAAATATTCGTTTATTATTTGTAATAAAGTACTATTTTATTGTTTTAAATTAATATAACCTTCATTATTATTTGAATAAAGAATTTTCTTTAAATACGCATGAACAACTATCATTAATCGAAACCCTTGATTAGTATGAATTCTTTGTTTGTCATATTACAAAAATGTATACATTCCACATTGTCGTATGAGTAATATTCAACAGTATATAATACCATTAACTGATATCGTTTTATTAAAGTTCGCACGCGCATCACTAACTGCGTATTATTTCCTAGTACAATTATTAATAAAAACTTATTAAAGCGTCTAGTGTTGTAATTTCAACAAAAAAAAAAAACAAAAAAAAAACAAGATATTACATGTTTAACCAAATATTGTATTACTTATTATAAAGTCTTGGCCAATGTAAAATATTCGTTAATATTTGGATTGCAATTGTATTTGATATATTCTTATGCTGGAGAAAATTAATCAATCTTGACATTAACCCAGACTACGACCTTCATTCAGCATTACGTATAATCTTGATTGAGTTGACTATTTCTAGATAAAAGCATTTAAATTGTCTATCTCACTGAAATTCAACTTTAAATTTGTAATTCATATACATTGTTAAAATAATAAATAAATACTTACAATCGCTAAAACGTATAACTTTAAGAAATTAAATTTTTTTTTATTTTTTTTAAACTATAAAAAATTACAATTATTAAGAATTAGTGCTCCAATATAAAAGAGTTTTATATGTACATTTGATTCTTACGTAAAATTACGTTGCAAAGAGATAAGTGATTGCCACGTGCAATTACACGACACATGTGAATACATTAATAAGTCAATTGCATTATTATGATAATGTGAATTTCTGATATATAATATATTATAATATATTAGCACTGTTAGAAAATGAATGAAGAATTATGAAATTGCTAAATTACATTACTCAGTATCCTAATAAGGCTTCGTAAATAGAAATATATATTATGCTTGCAATATTTCATCGAACAAAAGGTTTTAGATTTACAATTTGTAATGGTTCAAATATCATTAAATATTTTACAAGAAATTATTAAAATTAATTCAAATAATCGATATAATTCAAGAATAGTAATATACACCTTTTTTTTTACGAACGGCAGTCACCAAAAATTAATTTTTTATCAAAAATCTATTTTTTAAATTTCCTGGCATTAATAATTATTGATGTATACAAAGATTATTATTTATTTACACCTAAAATAAATTTTATTGTTATTTATTTGATTGCATATCAGCCATTATAATTTTATTTCTAACTTTTTAAAAGTATTTTTCTTTTATTTCAATATTATCATTACTAATATCCAATACATTAATCACAGAATGGTAGAACACGTAAAGTTTTAACTGATATGTAATGAAATCAAAAGCAATCGAAATCCATTCAATCAATATTTTTATTATTTAAATTTTTAGTAATTAAATTAATGAAATTTTAAATCAATAGTGTAATCTAATAATGAAAATGTCTTTTGATATATGTAGCTCTTGAATAGAAAGAGAAAGAGACAGTTGTTTATTGAAGTTTATACTTCAATATCAAAAAATATTCCAAAATAATACAGTACCAACTATTTCTATTGGCGAAATAAATTATGCATTATTAAATTAATGTTACATAGAAGTAAAATGCTAAATAGGTAATTTTGTTTACAAATTAATATTTTTCCAAGCAATTGATATTATAATAATAAAAATTTTTTCTTCGAAATTAATGCCAAATATCTTAATAATTTTTAAAAATATTCAAAAACAATAAGTTATTGTTTTACTATTGCATATTAAATGTTGCAATATCATTATAATAGTTAGAAGACTATAGTATTCAGTATGAGATACAAGTACATAAATTATTATAAAATTTTTATATTAATTTTTATAATAATATTATAATTATTTATATCAAGCTTGTAATAAATTTTTAAAAAACTATTTTTAGTCTACGAACTGTTCACAGCCCCATAAAACATATACAAAAATTTAGATTTCTATACACAACATTTTACCTTCCTAATGTTACAAGTCAAATAACTTCATTTTATATTTTTTGCAAAATTAATGAATTACCTTCCAACTGCATTAAAATTTGATGAATAATGGGATTTAATATTCATTTTAACTGGAATTCAATTAATAATTATGTTAACCTATAACTTAATTCATTATCGAAAGATATGTGTGCAAATAAATCATTTTAGTACTAAGCATCTCTGTACATGAATTAGGAGATGAAAGTTATTTATGAATGTAATTACTGTTTTTTTTAAATAATCTGATAATAAAACATAATAAAAAGTAGCATAATATATATCCAAATATTCAGAAATAAATGTCATTTATTGAAAAATGATTATAAGATTCGATTCCGTAAGACAAAAAACTTTTAGAATGAAGAGAAAACATTCATAAAAGTATATAGACTTGAATCCAATATTTTATTTAAGTATATTGAAATTATAAAATCGAAAGTATTTTAAAAATTACTGTACAATTCTTACGATCAGTAATAACTATAAGATATTTATATATATAATCGATTATAGGTAATGAAAGCAATTATTGTAATATCAGTTTGCTTTATTTATATTATTTATTTATTTATAATGAATTTAATGAATAACTAGATTACTACTACTTGATAGTTAAATTGTATTTATACAGCAGTTCAATAAGTAATTGTAATATCCTTAAATATTTCTGAATTAAATGAAATACTGCATTAATTATTTTAAAAATTATTTGATATATTTATTTATATATTGATTTATTACATTTTAAATGCATCTAAATCATCTATATTCCTATTAAATCAAATGCTATATTCTACTAAAAAAAAAATATTATACTTTTGAATTATTTTTAATAATTACTTTAATTAACAATTTAAGAAAGAAAATTTAATTCAAAAAAATTTAACTTTGATTAAATTAAATTATTGTAAAGGGCAAAATTTTGTGTGATTTTGTGATTTGTTAATTTTTTATGTATATATTTTAATGTTTTATAAAATATCTTTAACTAAAGGAACATTAAATATTTAATAAAACTATCAGATATACTTATTGTGAAAGTATCTATTGTATAAATTTATATAAACTGAATGATTAATTATGATTTAATTGAAATATTTCTTTTGAAGTTTATGCTATTTTCATATAAGTATAAAAGACTTAATAATAATTCAAAAGTACGATATTCTTTAAAAACAATACGTCAGTATAACTTGATTTGCATCAAATAAATGTATTGATATATGTTAAGAATTCTACGAATCATCATTAATAACAAAAAACATTAAATATTTAATATTCTTAAATTTAAGTCGGAAATTAAAATTAAAGCATTGGCAATTCGAGTAAACCGTGGCGGGCTTGATCTAGCGTTAACCAATACGAATGCAGTATGCATTATCTTACTCCAGACTCAAAGTTCATCACGATTATTCAAATATATTTACCAAAATATAAAAAGAAGGGAAAAAATTATGTTAAAGTAAATCATGACTATGATTATCACTATCAATTCGGCACTTAATAAAAATCAATGAATTTTATAATATTGTCGATACAAATAGACATAATTACTAAAGTTTTAATAAATTATTGAAAATTTATATTTATAGTCTCGTAATTGATAACAACATTTTTTGTACATTTAGTTATGAATTAAATACGCAACTTTATAAAATTAATGGTGATTTTACATTATGATCATCGATCGGAATTTCAATTTCTTATTTTTCATTTTTTTTTTTAAACGTTTTGAAAAATAAAACATTTAAAAATAGAGTAGCAGTGCATAAAATGATTTTAATAAATTACATATAACAATATAAATTATGTTTTACAAGTTGCTAAATTGATAATAAAAGGTAAAAAAAAATTAATAATTTATTTATTTTTATATTCTTTTCATAATAGTACGCTTTTGCTAATAAAAAACTGGAATTCTTCTCATTGAAATTGTCGTACTTGGCCTAGTTAATTGCATTATCTTAAAAAAATAACATTTCAATTTAATGTTTACGAAAAATATTATTCTTGCATAATTTACCCGTTATATATATATATATATATATAATATTATTATAACTGAATTATATTAAGTTTTATATATCTGTAATAAATTGCAAAAATTGGAAAAACCTATTTTTAATACTTAAACATCAAAGTTTAGAAGTAATAAAACAGATAAAAAAAAAAACAAATTTTTTTTATATGAATTGGTAAAAACATTTTGTTATATTTAAGTTGAAATTTATTTACACTTTTCATAGAATCTTACGAAACGTTTGTTCGTTAATCATTGTTTTGTCGCGTACATTAAAATAATCGCGATGGGCTTTGAATTCTTAATCATCTACTCTTAAGATACAAAATACCGTAATTATTTACGTTATATTTACAAAATAAAGTATATTAAGAATTAAAATAAAGTAAACACCTTCAATATGCACTTCTGATAGTACTATCGTTTAAAAATGGAAGTATTATTGTATTATATTCTATCACTAATCTTAAAATTATATCGAAATTAGAAGAAAGTGGAAACATTTAATGTTTCCCAATGAATCAAATAAAATGGATTCTGAACGGTTCTAAAATTATTAGTCGAAGTAATATTAATTATTTAAGATCACGTGCATCAAAGTACTTTCATCCAAGACAATAAGAATTTGATGTTATGAAAATTATTTAATATGCTTATCATAAAATTTTAACAATAGATTACAATAAAAATTGATTTTTATGTATTTTATATTACAGATTAATTTATCATGAGGTTATTATTAGTTTTATTTTAAATGAATCGACCTTATTTCCATTCTATCTTATATTAAACGAATATCTTATTAATTTAAATTTATATTTTAAAAAATTTATTGCATTACTGCATGCTTTTGACTTCTCACATATTTGAATTATATTGATATTTTTAAAATAGCACCGTATTTTATAAAACTATGCAAAATCTTTGATAGCAGTTTTGTAGATAAATTCTTATTGTAACGAGATTTGATATTATTATTTTGATATTCTTAAACTATATCATTAATTTCTACAATTACCATCCTACTGAAACATACTTTTTACTTCTATTCAATTACAATTCATATTGTCAATTATAACAGTCAGTTTGATAAAAGGAGGGTAGAATTTGAATTTGACGGGGCAGAGGATAAGGAGAAGGTACATACATAAGTTTTATACAATTGTATATTCCTTATCTTAGCTAGATTTCTCTCTCTCTCTCTCTCTCTCTCTCTCTATCTATCTATCTATCTCTCTCTTCATTCGAAGGATGACTTAAAATGCACACAGAAACGATATGAATGCACTATGTGGACTAACCAAGGACAATACATACAGCCTCCTTCCGAGAAATTCCGTTCAATGATGCGATAAGCGGTCGTCCCGGTTTAATGCGAGCGAGTGAGCGACTGGAAAAAAGGCGGTGATGCTTCTTATCAGCAGCCTAGCAGCTATCAGTTACATGTAGCCTGGACATGTCTCCCGCCCCCCCCCCTCTCTCTCTCTCTCTCTCTCATCCCCGATGCCAACGACCAGTTGTCCCTCGATGAAGACACTGCTTCTCGATCTTACCATACCATTTCATCGGTCATTGCCGCCAAGTTCTAGCTCCAACGTCTATATTTTGTAATTACCAATGCGAGCGGAGTTTGGAAGGATGCCTCGGTAATCTATTACGCCACTTTGCAGCACCAACTATCCTTTACCACTTCTCTTTGCCCATTATAAATTCTTTCCTTCTTTCGACAATGTTGAGCGCTCGTTATTTAAGCAATAATTAAAACTCGTCTTTATTCAAGTGACAAGTTTTTATGTTTATGACGCTAGATTTTTATACTATAGTTCTGCCTGTGCTGTTTATTCATTAACCATTTGATCAAATCGATTATTATACGATTAAATTCGTGTCACTAGATAGCAAAAGAATATCCTGTTACTATTTTTGCAGCATTACAAACATCCTTCTTGTAATATCATATTGTCCATCATTATGTATTTAAAAAATGCCTCATTAAATTACTGGCCGTTCTCATTGATTGTAGATAAAGAGAACAAGATTTTCTTAAAAGGATCATAATTTTCTTAACGAAAAATATAAATTTTTATTTAAGTTACATTTTGACTCAGAATAACTAGAACTTTGCATTTTTACTTGTGTAGGTGTTCCTCGATTGAAAAAAAAAGCAAAAAAGTTAAAGGTTAAAGAAAAAGGTTAAAATATCTTTAACCAAAGGAACATTAAATATTTAATAAAACTATCAGATATACTTATTGTGAAAGTATCTATTGTATAAATTTATATAAACTGAATGATTAATTATGATTTAATTGAAATATTTCTTTTGAAGTTTATGCTATTTTCATATAAGTATAAAAGACTTAATAATAATTCAAAAGTACGATATTTTTTAAAAACAATACGTCAGTATAACTTGATTTGCATCAAATAAATGTCGTAATATATGCTAAGAATTCTACGAATCGTCATTAATAACAAAAAACATTAAATAAAGTATTTAAATCGAATTTTCGAAGGAACGGCTTATTGTGATTAGAAATTCTTGAAACAAATTATTGAGACAATTAGTCTTAAAAATTATTAACCAATTAGATTAAAATAGACTCATACCTTATATAAGTACAAAATAAACATTCGAATTTTCGCGTATGAGAAAGTAAAATTTTTTTAAAACAATCACGTCAAAGATGTGAATTATTATTTTCCAATATGTAATGATATTATGACTTAGCTAATTCAAATTCTCATTGTCATAATTAATATATAAACATACTTAGTAACATCAAGCAACAGCGTATAATCCTATTAAAAAATATAGAAAAATATATATAACCATTTTTCCTATTATCTTCTTGAAATCGATGTAATTTTGCAAATAATTTAATGATACAATGTTCTGAAATCATTATATAAAATATTGTGCTATTAAATTATTGGACAAAAATTAGCTTAAAATAATATAAGTTTATCATGACATCTGACAAAAGCGTTGTGCCTTAGACTTATTAATGAATCGTTTGAAATTTATAAAATCATGAACAAATAAATAAAAATGCATTATCTTAAGCGCTGATAAGAGTCTGGTGACTTATGTGATTACAATACGATAATGGAGTTCCGAGCGCATTGTAAAATCTCACTTATACCTGAACTTGTTCGTCAACAGGAAATTAGTCATGGCTTTTGAAACTTTGAATTTCATAAATCAGTTCAATCAATGAGAATGTTTAATTTTAATATAAGTGCAGAGATGGAAAATATTTTAGACGCTTAATTAATCAAATTATGCGCTTATACGTCTTAAAATTTAAAATACGCATGGCTTTCAAACTCGACATTAATTAAACGAAGCATTTGTACACAATAACTACAATTTCTTGAGTTTAATCTTGTTTTTTTTTTTATCATTATATTACGAGCTCTAGATGGGTGAGCTGTGCGTTAAACAACTGCTGGAAAGCAGTAAAATTGAAGGTAGGAGTGCGAGAGACTCATCCTACACTCTACTTCTCTCTCTCTCTCTCTCTCTCTCTCTCTCTCTCTCTCTCTCTCTCTTTCACTCATTCTCATCATCTCGCCGGTAAATGGGCTTTTGTCAAAGACCCAATAATAAATTGTCCTTTTCTCAAAAGGTCCGGTATTGCACATGAAATATTGCCTCTCCTTCGCTAGAGTCGAAAAGTCGCTCCTTGGTCCGGGTGCCGCTACATTGATCAGTACATCAGCGCTCATAGCCCGTAAACACGTTTACTTATCGTCGCATTCGTTCTGGCAACGTTGTATCCGAGAAACCCGCACTCTATTTCTCTATCTTTCTCTCTGTCTCTCTGTCGCCCGCTCGCTCGCTCGCTCGCTCACTCACTCACTCACTCACTCACTCACTCACTCACTCACTCACTCACTCACTCACTCACTCACTCACTCACTCACTCACTCACTCGGTCTCGTGTGCAAATAGGCCCGGATAACGCGAAGTCATTAGTCGTAAACGAAAACTAGGATTGTCCAGGTAGAAGAGTGCGGATGGAATGGTCGATGCACAAGCGAGCCGCTCCCCGTTGTCCAGGACCCATTCCACTTTTTAGTGTCGGCTAAACGGCCGCCGGAAGTCCGAGGATCGCGCGCACCGCCTTGGCCTGGGCCCCCCTCCACCGTCGCTTTTCCGCGGGGGAAGCGGCGGGCGGACCTTTTCCGAGCGTACAAAAGGAGCAGCGCGAGTCGTCGCCCGCTAACATGTCCACGGCCCGATGGCTGGGATCGGGGTTGCGCACATCAAGCTGGTCAAACTTGCGGGAGTCGCGATACTACTGGAGCTCGCTGTCGAGGAGGATCGGGATTGAGCGGCACCGGGGTGCACGCGACCTTTTATCCTTACACGTCGAACGCGGAAGGGAGTCCAAGATGCCCATCACCGTGGAGACGCGCTACCCGCAGTAAGCACTTTAACTTACTTAGTCGGGCTTGGATGAGCAATTGGATGAGAGTGAGTCGCGTGACTCGGGGTTGGGACGAGGGAAAATTGTTCCTTAGGATTGTTACGTAATTGAGCGAGGACTTGACGTTGGCGACGGTGGCGGTGGCCGCGGGTTTGGCGGGAGGATGAGGAGGGTCGGACGATCTCGTGAGCGCGTGTGTGCGTGCAGCAGCTGCAAGAATATTCGAGCTGTAAAAGTGAAAGCTTCTTTCTCACGACACAACACGGATTTTCTAATCATTGAACGCGCATAATGCAATCGGACATAATCAGCTCAGCTGTCGGCATTGCAAGCTACCGATATTCACATTATAAATAAGCGCTCGTATTTTCCGTGCTCCTAGCTTGAACATTTTGACGGAAACTCTTGGGAAAGTGTAAATAGGCATTTTGCTGGGGGACGTTGGAAGCTCGAACGTTGAAATAGAACGTGAATAATTTCATTATTCTTGGAGAAAAGGGTACACGTATTTTTATCGTCAAAATGACGATTATTTTCAATGCTTTTGCGTATTATCTGAAAACACGTTGGACATAGTGATGATTGACGGCATATCTCGTATCATTGTCGATTAAATAACGAAAAGCATCGAATCAGAATTCATAAAGAGAAAATTGAACGGTTGGAGCATTCGCGTGTTTATTTACTGGATTTACATAACATTTGCCCCATTTCAACGTTATTTGTTATTTCTCATTTGCATTGGCTTAATGCTCGACATACAATAGGAAAACTAATGTAAACGAGTGGATTAGTTTTAATATGGCGATTAAAGAGTCCGATTCGTTAATCAAACGATTTGCCATTAGTGAATAGCCTTATAATTTGAAAACAATCGAATTTGCGTGGGGAAATAATTGGCAGCGTGTAAAGAAAGATCGTGGAATAATAATAAAATCGAGCGAGAATAAGTCCCCGTTAGATAGCAGACCTTGCTTGAAATCAAGAATAAAAAGGAAAAAAAAAAAAAAATTGAAATCCGGAAAAGTCAGCAGTCCACCTTTCACTCCTACTTTATGCAATTGGTTATTGAAACGAAATTTCAAAATGCTCGCTCAATTTGTTTCGTTTTAAAGCCTCTCGTACACTACGTATTATCTTAATAATACTATTCGAGAAAGAAAAATAGCTTTAACGCTCGCAAATGGCATTGTTAATCGATTTGCGCGTGCAATCGTCTATAATTGTTGGAGTTCATCTCACAATGAATGGTGATAGAACCATTTGTTTATCGCAATTGTCTACAATCTCTCGAATTAAAAATTCGGTTGTTTAACGTAAGAAAGCACGGAAACGCCAATATCTATCTCAGCATATGAGTTTTTCGATAATCACCGGGGCAGATGGAGGCGAGGTTACTATTTGACGATTATTTCTCAGCAAACCATAAACACGAATGTAAATGTCCAATGTAAATGTGTATGAATCGCGAGAAGGAACATGAGCTGAGCAACGGACACCCTTTTGTTTGGGTGGGGGGGGGGGGTGGGGGGGGGGGGGGGGGGGGGGGGGGGGGGGGGGGGGGGGGGGGGGGGGGGGGGGGAGTGGGGTGGGGAGCACCCATTGAATTCGTCGAATGTAAACTTTCCATCGAAATGACGCTCACGGAGTCGGTATTCTTTTCGCGCCTCTTCCTCAAGTGCTTATTTCGCATTTATACACGATGAGTCGTCGAGGTGTGCTATTGTAATTTGACTTGTAAAAATTGTTAGTGGTTTATTGGTTGATAATCGACGAGCTTTCTTCCGCAACAACATCAACGACTTCGTATAGTTAACTCAAAGTGATCATCGCTCTTACCGGACCTGCTATTTGCATTTCAACGTTAATTGTACGTCGCGTGCACGTGCGCGGAATCGATGCTGTTTGCCTTTTGTTTCAAGAATTGTCGCTATCACATCGATTGCTGCAATATATTGCTTTAGAGAGTAAACGAAAAGCTTGAATTGCCATTTGGCGTTCCATAATTACTAATAATCCTATGACAATTATACATACATTTTATTATTATTTTCTTATATAATTTTTTAATTATTATTATTAAACAAATATCAGTTTATTAGTAATGCGAGTGTCGTATAAGCAAAGATAGACAGATTTTTCCAATATTTATAAATCGCATACACACGATAGTTTAAATTCTCTTTTATGCATTATCGAATAGAAAATATTTTCAAAATTTAATTACAACATTTTCATTGCTCTCTGCGGTAGTTTGTTTTGTTTGTTTTGAACCATCAAAGAGTCCCGATTAAATTTCAATCGCAATTATATGAGCCAACAGCTTATAAAATATTTATCGCGATCAAACAATTACAAATTTTCATAGCGCCTCAAAAAATCCGGCGGCTACAAAAACGTGAAATGGAAATGAAAATGATTTTTGCCTTTTGCTTCATTCGGTGTATATCATTGACACGATAATAGATAGTCAAAAATCAAAGTCATTGCTAGTAGAATTTTAAATGCATGTTGTTGTGCTACAGCGATCATGTTCCCCCTTCCCTTAAATTTCACGTATTTCAGTTATGCACTGCAGCTTTCAAAATCTTGTTGAAAAATCTTGTTAATCTAATCTTGTAATTAATCATCTTACTTAAAGTTATTTAATCCAATTTAAACATGCGTCCACGAAAGTAACGAATATAACAAATATAATAAAGGCAAAACAAAACACAAAACAGAACAAAACAAAACAATAACGGAATCTATTATCATGTAATATGTGTAATAAACTTGAGCGCGTGCGCGTGCATCAATTGAACGATTCAGAATTTTTCCTATTAAAAGTTGTACGAACTTGGCTGGGTAAAACGCAATATTTTCTTTCCAACGAGCATTCGATCTGCGCCAATGTTTGTAAATATCATCAAGCGAAAGAATTCGTTTATTGTCTCTTGTTTATTTATCGTCTGGGTAAAAAAACAAAAAAAAAAAAAAAAAAAAAAAAAATCATATAAAAATCAATTAAAAATAAATTAAATTAAGAGCCTTAACGTAACTCAGCTTTCCTCATTTATGTACTAATAAGTTAATGTTTGTATTAGTGCGTTTTAATTTTAGAAGATAAGAGAGGTCTAATTGCCTGCTTTCACGGCCTACTTGGACTCTGATGTGAATTAAATGGGTCCTAGAATTAAAATAAAAAGTTGATGAGATCTGTTCTAGAATGGTAACGTTGCCTCACTTGTTTATTTTAATTTCAAACGGAGAATATGTTGTAGGATGGCCGAGGCATACAATTAATTAATCAATTAATTAATCGCTCGCTTATTCGCTTGTGTAACCAGACGTAAAAGCAACGCCCCATAATGTCGTTAAATATCAAAATACGAAAATGTCGATAATCATTTGGCTGTTATACCAAAAAAAAAAAAAAAAAAAAAAAAAAAATATATATATACAAAAAAAAAGAAAAAGATAAAAAAGTGTTTATTTACTTAACTATGTTTATAAATAATATCGATAAAGCTCATCAGCTCTGACGTTAAAGATACTCAACGAGACAGTTTAAATTTATGTATTCTCATTTATAAATACATTCGGCGGATAAACCATCGATGCATCATTCAGTGACTTCGAGTGCGATCTATTTTCTTATAAATACTAATCTATGTTTTTAAATTAAAAAACTATCGTATGAAAAAATTAAATATTCCGTTATTTCATTATAATATTTTTTTCATCCCATCTCACGAAAAAAGGGGACGAATAACATTTATCTTCTCGAATATTTCTAGAAGAATTGCATTAAAGCATCTTTCTATTTTAATAATTGTTGATATATCGAATAGAATAAATATTCATGCCTACCATCTACTCGTACAATTTGGAAGAAAGCAAAAATTTCCTTCACACACACACACACACACACACACACACGCACGCACGCACGTGCGCACATATTTCTTAATCCAGCGGTATGACGCAATTAATAGAAATGTAAAAGACTACCTTATCACAAGTTTTCTTCACGACTTTCTCATTTTTATTTCGACATATGATTATTTATCTATTTATTCGTTTCACAAGCACGAGGCGTCAACTTACGTTTTAAGAGACGTAAATTCTTACGGTACGTTAGCCACTCGAAAAGGCCCCAATAAGTTGCAGGCTTACCTTAATAGAGTAACGGCCACGTCCCTAACAACAAAATTAGATTAGAAATGAATTTTGTCGAATCGTCTCATCGAAGCGCATAATTCGCCTCGTAATTCGTAATACAAGCGCCCTTTTGCCAATAATAAGGAATTTCTTGGCTAATAACGCAAAATCGTGTACCTACGTAGCCTAGCATCGTCGCCTCGAAATAGGCCAGCGACGGCTAAAATGCCCTTGCTAAATAGGAACGAAGCCTCTGAAGCTTCATTCCCTTCAAAAAAAGAAAAGACAAGCCCCGCCAAGTCTCGAATTGATTACTCAAACGGAAGTCGTACGAGTGTTGGTAACGCGCCTCTCTACAGAGTGCCGCCAAGTCAATAATCGCTCGTCCGTTGTTCGCAGAGTGGCCAAGCTGATGGTGAGCCACGCCGTAAAAAATTCGAGTACCAAGTACGACGGGCACGAGAGGATCGCGGACACGCCCGTGACCGGAGGCAGCGCTGGCGCACCCCTGGCCCCCAAAGTCCGCGCCTACATCGAGGAGGCGGTCAGGCTCTGCCGACCCGATGATGTCTACGTCTGCGACGGCAGCGACCTGGAGAACGCGCGGCTACTCAAGCTCTTGGAGAACCGGGGCACCATACAGGCTCTGCCCAAATACGAGAACTGGTGAGCCAAGTTGTTTCCCACGGCCAAGTCGACCTTAAGGGCTGCCTGCCCTCCCGTACGTTATCAGCTACTACGGAAAGTTTGACGATGATGCACGACCACGAATGGCTTTGCCTTCCAATTCGTTCGTTCCTGCAATTGAAACTTACAACCGTCGGACTTGCGAGTGATCGGTTGCCGGTTTTGACGTGGACGGACGAGTCACCGATGGTGATCAATAGCCCATCTTTATCTGATTATATCGATGCTCGTCGTTCCTGTGTGTAACTGCGGCAAAATAATGCCGCCATTAGCCTTATCCCGATACTCTTTGTATTTTTGTCGTATGCCAATAACGCAACCATCACAAGCCAAAATCCCTAAATGCACGTCGGCCGTAGAATTTCACTTTATCAACTGTATTTTACTTACGCGTTCGAACATCCAATCGCGTACGATTATCTTTATCAAAGACGTTGGGATGGATTGCAGGATGGATTGCATTGGCAATGCGCGGCACCACGCGGTTCAATATATGCCTCACTAACTACTACGCGCGCATTATTAATTAGTCTTTTATATTATAGTTGGTTAGCAAGGACGAATCCGGCAGATGTAGCCCGCGTTGAAAGCAGAACGTTCATCAGCACTTGCGATGGTAAGGAGACGATTCCGACTCCTCGCAATGGGATTAAGGGAACTTTGGGCAACTGGATCGCACCGGGCGATATGGACAAGGCAGTATTGGAACGTTTTCCGAATTGCATGAAAGGTAGGTTTTAGACATTTATACGGTCTTTTGTACTTGCTCTTGTTGTTGTTATTGTTGTTATTGTTGTTATTGTTGCTATTGTTGTTATTGTTGTTGTTGTTATTATTTGTTGTTGTTATTATTTGTTGTTATTGTCATTGTAATTGTTATTGTTATTTTTATTGTTATTGTTATCGTTATTGTTATCGTTATCGTTATCATTATTGTTAAACGCCGACGATTAGAGAAATTTTTAAACAACTAGCCGATGGCAGTGCAATTTTACAATGTGAACAACAATCAGTAATGTCGATGAATTATTAAGTCGCGCTTATTTTCTTTTTTCTTCTTCTTTTTTTTTTTCTTTTCTTTTCTTTTTCATTTTCAAATTTTCCACTCACTCGCTCACTCATTTCGTATAATGACACTGTTATCTTTCTTTCTTTAACGTGTAAACGAACGAGAGACGGCCCGGGCCCGTGTCTCTCTTCCTGGCCGAATTAAGATTCTCGGCTGTTGGTTAGTGCAGTAGTCGTCGGGATCAAAAGCCCGGGAATGATCGTGTATTTTGTACGAAAGGCCGGACGATGTACGTGATCCCGTTCAGCATGGGTCCGGTGGGCTCGCCACTCTCGAAGATCGGCGTCCAGGTGACGGACTCGGCCTACGTCGTCTGCTCGATGCGCATAATGACGCGCATGGGGGAGAGCGTGCTACGGTGCCTCGATAAGCGGGACTTTGTCAAGTGCCTCCATTCGGTCGGCGTCCCGAGCCCCGACTCTAGCCTCCGGGTCGACGAGACCTGGCCCTGCGACCCCGAGCGCACCATCATCCTCCACAAGCCCGCGACGAACGAGATCGTCTCTTATGGGAGTGGCTACGGGGGCAACTCCCTCTTGGGGAAAAAGTGCTTCGCCTTGAGGATCGGCTCGACCATCGCCAGGGACGAGGGATGGCTCGCCGAGCACATGCTGGTGCGTCTCTTTTACTCCCAGCGGATTATTTAGCCCCGCGAGGCCATCGATCGTTCGTCCCACTGCTTTATGGCCATGTGAATTCGAGCTTTTATATAAATCGCAGCTCACGATTACTTCCTTGTTTTATCATTAACCGATAACGAGTAATGATGAATAACGACAAATGACATTTCGATGTAACGAAATTTTTTTAAACATACGTCGAAAGCAAAGGACTTTGGATTACGTAATAATATCGAAATAGTAGCGCGTAAGGTTTATTCTGCTGCTATTGCTGTTATTGCTATTGTTGCTAATGTCTCTATTGTTGTTGTTGATTGTTGATTGTTGATTGTCGATTGCTGTCTATGCGTCGTTCGCGAGACTGATTTCTTTCAAAATTCAATTTTAAAAATTCAATATCGAGACGTTAAGTTTATGTGACACGAGACCGAGTACATTTATATTCACTCACGTTACATTGAGATTCTCGCTCGTTAAATAGACTTATTAATTATAAATCTATTATTTGATTATCCGGCAGTATAGTTAAAGAACGTTATCGTAAGAATCGACATTAAAATTAATGTACCCACCTACGAGACACTCCCCGAGCGGTCTCGAGGGCGTTGACTTTATTTCCATGTCACGTGACAATCAAGTGATAATTACCATTCGTCCGAATAAGTATCAATCAATAAGGAGACTACCGGCGTTGGATATGCAAAATTTGTAGAAATTTCTCCTTCGTACTGGTCGCCGTGTAATTGAGTTGCACGATCCAAGCCACGATACAAACGAAACGTAAATAATTGATTAAAATTTGTAAAAAAATTTCACTGCTTGCCAAAATTTTATGATTTATGTCACGCAACTTGGCTGACTGGCGACTATACGTGTGCTACAAATGGCCAGAAAATAGCCATTAAATATTTTAATTTTAAATTATTGGCAATTGGTATAAGCTCATTTTCAGAGCCAAAAACCTTTCACAAATTATAACAATTTGCGTTAAATGTTTTCTCATGCTCGTTTACGCATCCTCGTCTCGACAAACCTATCGCAATGGCTATCGCATGTCTTTTAATTTCTAACGAGAATTAGCGGTGCCTCTGTTACACGTAACACGTAACACGTAACACGTAACACGTAACACGTAATACGTAATACGGCCTTAATGCCCTTCATATCCACGAAAGACGTATGCACTTTAAGCGTCTAAACTGGATCCCCTCCATATTAGATCCTCGGGGTGACGAATCCCAAGGGTAAGAAGCGGTACATCGCCGCCGCGTTCCCCAGTGCCTGCGGCAAGACCAATCTCGCAATGCTGAAGCCGACCCTACCTGGCTATAAGGTCGAGTGCGTGGGTGACGATATCGCGTGGATGCGATTCGACAGCCAGGGTAGTCTGCGGGCCATCAATCCGGAGAATGGCTTTTTTGGCGTGGCGCCGGGCACGAGCTTGTCAACCAATCCAAACGCCATGGCTGCCATATTTAAGAATACGCTCTTCACCAATGTCGCAAAGACGAGCGACGGCGGCGTTTTTTGGGAGGGATTGGAGAATGAGGTGGCTGACGATATTCAGGTAAGACTGCCCGTTAAAATGCTCTTCCTACTCCTTGTGCAGGTTAAAGCGCAGGAGGATGCTGAGTAATGCGGGTCGGTTTGTCCTGACCCTTAGATAAATAAATACTGCTTGCCCGTCCTTTCAAAATACTTTTATAACTTTCTATTATTCTATTTGCATGCTCGGCATTAGCGGACGAAACCAATAAACAAAGCATTACGTTTAAGTGATTTTTCGGGAAATTTTATTAGACGGATGACAGACGGCTAAGCGTTGCAAATCCTCAACCTTCGCTTTCCAAGTAGAATTCTATTTTTGTCGAGGCGCACTCTGCTGCCAGTTACTTGCTACGTAATATATCTCTAAGATGCGAATTCTATACTAAATTAATTCGTCTTTAATTCTTTCGGTTTCCTTACCTTTATTCGTTATGATTTTTTCGAAACAATGGAATAATTGGGGCGCGGCAAATTCATAATATTAGCTGCGACTCACATATTTATTCGCATTCGGAATTTACCATCTTAACCTACTCCTTAGACACGTATTTGCGAAAAGAGGTTGCAATACTAAACTAAACTCGCCTCGTCGTTGGAAGTGCTGGAAACGACCATGACCCTCTATCGAGCTCGGCTTGTCCCCCCTCCATTGCCTACTTCTCTAGCTCATAACAATATCGCGGGAAAAATGAAAAATTGATAATAAAGCAGAATCACGGCCTTAGATCACGGACTGGCAGGGAAAGGCCTGGGGACGCGACTCCAAGACGACCGCGGCTCACCCGAACTCGCGCTTCTGTACCCCGGCGAGCCAGTGCCCGATAATCGACCCCTGCTGGGAGGAGCCCCAGGGTGTGGCCATCGATGCGATACTTTTCGGCGGTCGACGGCCCGAGGGGGTACCTCTTATCTACCAGGCTCGCGACTGGCAACACGGCGTCTTCATCGGGGCCACCATGAGATCCGAGGCAACAGCCGCCGCCGAGCACCAGGTCAGTCACTCGGTTAGAAGAACGCGTTACGAGAACCATCCATAAATATGTAATATGTAAACTGTGTTTTAAGCTGTGTATGGGAACTGTTTTACGCTGATTGGTCGACTCAATCGCGTTTCGTTAAAATTGCTAAATTAATTATTATTTATCGGTCTTTGATTCTCTTATCGAAGCCAAGAATCAAAGATTCCAAGATCCAATGAGCCTTTTCATACACATCTTATCAATCATTCTCTCTCTCTCTCTCTCTCTCTCTCTCTCTATATATATATATATATATATATATATATATATATATATATATATATATATATATTTCAAACAGTTTATGTATCCATTCTATATCCACTCTCTACCCTTCTTGTTTATCTTTTGGCAAGTGTTTTCTCACCACGAGCTGTTGTCGTGGACTGTCTCGTTCATTTTTTTCTCTGTCTCCTTTATCTTGACATAGCATAACAATTCTTGTACCGACAATCTTGACATTCCTTTAAAGTCTCTGATAATTTTAAACATATTCTTAATTACTCCCCTAAAATCATTGTACTATGAATCGTTAAAATTAAGCTTACTTTATCGTAATTAAACAAATTTTTAAGCATTATCTAACAAAATAATAGACCATTGTTATATAAAGATCATTTTTAACATATATTTAAATAAACAACAATATCGTATGTACGAATCGCATGATTGAAGTATTGTTCGGTTTCAATATTGCAAATTTTATTTCATTACACGTCACTCAGCCGGCAAATATATTATTAATAATCTTATTGATACTGTTTCAACTCTTCGATAAATATAATTATTAATTAAAGACCAGCGTCTATATACAAGATGCTCTTAATTACCGTAACGAGCGACTTTCCTCCCGTCAAATTACAAAGCATTTTTCGTTCAAACATTAAACAGATAGTAAAAAGCATTAATCGCAAAATAAGATAGAAGTTGACATCCAAATTCAGTATTAAGTAGCGGATGTCGTTGCGCTTAAGCAATGTTACATCATCTTCGAAATTCTGTCACCTCCTTCACCTCCTCCCTCTCCTCTTTCAATAATCAAGCAAGAAAATGTCCCAATACAAGTGCCACCAATACTTATGAGTCTCCACTAAAGTCTCCCCAACTCGTTTCCAGGGCAAGGTGATAATGAACGACCCGTTCGCTATGCGACCCTTCTTTGGCTACAATTTCGGCCGATACCTGAGCCACTGGCTGAGCATGGCGCAAGTGCCGAATGCCAAACTACCCGCGATCTTCCACGTGAACTGGTTCCGCAAGGGTCCGCGCGGCTTCCTCTGGCCGGGCTTCGGTGAGAACTCGCGCGTCCTCGACTGGATTCTACGTAGAATCGACGGCGAGGATAATGCCGTCAACTCGGCAATTGGACTCTTGCCCAAGCCGGGTTCCCTCGACCTCAACGGCTTGCCCGAGAAGATCGATCTCGAGGAACTGTTCAATCTACCCAAGGATTTTTGGCAGAAGGAAGTGGTCGAGCTCCGAGATTACTTTGACGCTCAAGTTGGCGACGATCTACCCGAGGCCATAACTTGCGAGCTCGACACTCTCGAGGAAAATGTTGCTAAAATTTGAAGTCCTCGTTAAGACCCGATGATATCTATTATTTCACCCCCCCCCCTCTCTCCCTCTCTCTCTCTCTCTCTCTCTCTCTCTCACTCACTCACTCTCTCTCTCTCTCTCACTCTCTCTCTCTCTCTCTCTCTCTCTCTCTCTCGCTCTCGCTCTTCTCTGTTTTTGAAAAACAAATTTTTATTTCATCAACTAATTTCGATTGAAAATCGAAACGGACTATCTGGGTAATTTACATCTGACCACAATTTACCAAAGCTCGATTCAATTCTCATTTCTTATTTTTCAAAACTACAATGTAATAAGCAAGTGCATCTTATTCAATGACGAATCGCAATGATTTAATGAAAATATTTCTTATGCTTTTATTGTACATATGCATACAAACGAGCGATTTAAAAGATATTCTTACAAATTGCATAAAATTTTGTAATCAATATAACTCATGAAAATTTGTGGTCATGAGGAATTCATGAAAATGTGGTTAAGATTCGGGCTAATTAATTTTAAGGCTCTTATTATTCTTTAGATTGATCGCATCATCGACTTTCTATTGTTTCATTCTCTTTTGTATTGAACAAAGCAAAGAATTTTGGCAATCTATTAAAATCTTATTAAATTCATTTAAGCCATGTCCCATTCACTTATAATGGACCGCAGATGATTTCTCCAAATACTCGAAGATTATAATTAAATGATCCATTTTTTTTTTTGTAAATAGTATTACTCAAGTTCTGCATTCCAATAGGATAGTGCAAAATCTTCGTAATTGTGTGAAAATAAATCAACGTCAGTTGATATATTAGTACTCGACGACAAAAATATTTAATAGTTTCATCAAAAACTTGATATAAGATTTAATGAATTGTTGTGGTAAATGAATAAATTTTTTATTTAAATTTAATCAGTCAAATAAATACTCCGTCATGGATTAATTTTCAAAGGACTGTAATGTTAGGTATGCTTTGTGATTAACAGAATTTAGTAAAATGCAATTTGTTATTTTATGCATCTACAATTGTAATAATATATAATTCTAAAAGTGAAAGGCCTTTTATCAATATGTAATATAAAAAAACGAAGAACTTTTTTTATTAAAATTGAAGCATTCGATTATTGGAATATTAATTTTAATTTTTTTTGTTTTTTTTTTTCTTTTTTTTTTTTTTTATTTATATATTTACGTTTTGGCATTGAAAAATATATTAGCCATCTAATTTATCGACATCGTAGGGTTGTAGCGTTAGAATTTATGCAAATGGAATTTATTTGAATAGATATAATATTTTCTACGACAATATTACAATTTGTCATTTTGTTTAATGTGCCAAAAATCAACGAGAATTAAGTGATTATTATTTTATTTACTATAGTGAATTGTCAAGAATACTGTATTGATTATAATTGAAATAAATTTAAGATATATTCAGTAATAAATAATTGTAAACGCTTGTTTTCTTTGGAAATTAAATGCGTAAAAGATTAATTTATAATAATAACGAGGCTCCGAATATTTTAGTAATGTAGTTTTATAATATGTGTAAATATAATTCTATTTAATAAGTATATTCTTCAAAATATTATCCTTTTTACCTGGCGAGTTATTTTTATTCTTTAAATATCACCACTTTTTAAACATAACGGTTATACGATGAAAATAAATTACGAATTTGCGTAATTCATATGCTTTTAACATTAATTTCAACCCATTAACAGAAAGTTGATTAATTTCTAATATCTTATACAATATCATAAACTGAATTGTTCGAAAGATCGCTGAAACAAAATAATTAAAGATTTAATTTAATTTAATGTTCTTTGATACTCTTATCACTACCGATTCCATAATTTATAACTTTACAAACAAATATAATGTCAATAGGAGTGTTAACTATTTAGTAGCTCAAAGCTTAACGTAATGTATCCTCAAAAGACTAAAAAGCTCCATAACGAATTAAAATATTCTTAAATTCATCGTATTGTTGTAGTATTAAAAATAATGAATAATTACACGAACTTCAGTAATCGCCACACTATATTACTTAAATTATCTAAATGAACATTTAGTTTTTAACGGTTGTAATAAGCAATTATACAGAGATTTGACGGAATTTACGAAGGTAGTAAGATAATGGAAGTAAAAACGCGTAATTGAAGTTTTGAGTTAGAGCCGATTGAGCTCGCATTTAATAATAATGTAGGATGAAAATTTTGGCTCCCAATAAGGACGTGGTGGATGAAATTTAGCTTGAGCCACTACGAAGGGAAGATAAGCAGCTGGAGGAACTCGAGGTCGGCCCACTCGATTCTACTTATTCATCACCCCTGGGATGGGAAATCTTATCGAAGCAGCCGATATTTCATAAGGTTATTATTATTATTATTATTCCATTTTCTAATGCCGATGGAGATCTAACTATTGTTATTATCTCTATTAACATACATGATTTATTTGTACTTTCTGACGTTTCACGAGAAAATTTTATAATTCAAATAAATTTTATCGTCAAAGTTAATTAGTTTTTCAAATCAATGTATTCTTCTAGACGCTTCATGAATATTTATAGTAATTATAAAACAAATGGTTGAATTGAATATATATCGTATCATATTTCATTAATTTTAATCTTTAACACTCGAATTTTCTTGCCCATTATATTGAAAAAGTGTATTAAAAATTGAATCATTAGTAAAAGAAATTTCAATAAACCGTTAATTTTTTTTTTTTTTTTTTTTTTTTTTTTTTATTAAAATCAACGTTTTAATCCTTTGTACATTTTCTACTTTATCGACCAACGTGGATAATGAAACGTGAATATACGTTGAATCGCTAGAATAAATCATTCTTTTAACTGCGTATTAGGCAATCATGGACTGAGCGTGAAAACTCCTGCAATTAAAGGACAAACATTGTGAATCACTTAAGATTTATTCTTTTTAACAATCTTTTATCCTACTTTATCCAATGAGCTGCTTGTATTTTGTATTATAATATTATAACGTGTTCCGATATAGTTACGGTGACGACAGATAGATGGCAGCAAAAGCCCTAGTAACCGTTAAATTGTTCGATACGCAGAAATGTATGTTCGAACGAAATCGCGTTTGCAACTTTGTTTTTAGAGCGTTTCGCAGAAGCAGTGAAAAATATGTCACAGTTGAAAAGAAGTCGCACGATACGTAGTGTAGAGTAAATTTTAAATTAGGAAATATAATTTTTCGACATCTGGATTTAATTAAGGCTCCCAAATTTGTCGTTTTTCAAAAGAGATGATAAAATTCATTTTTCTCGTAAAGATAAGGTGAGTTGACTGATTTTTATATAAATCCATTCGGTTATTAAATTAACGTATTTTATGGGTCCATGTTTTTTCTGACCGGTAATAATAACGATCAATTTATTCAAGGATACAAATTATTAAATACATATCCGTTTATGTCAATAGAAGTGTACTTCAGTCTTAATTACGTGCTCGTTGCGGCAAATCGGCGCAAGAATAATGATTTCCACGTGTAAGATGCTAAATAATCACTTTCATTGCTTTTAAAGGTTAAAGTTCCAAAAGCTGGCCATGTTCATGAATGCCAATGTCAATATTAGCACGAATTGTTGAGAAATAATTGCAATCGACGGATGTCCGATGAGTTAATTCGGCAAATTCCTGCTTAGCTGTCGCGAGTGGAGGCGCGATTCGTGTCAAGTTGTGGAGGTGCCAAAATTTCGAAAGAAGGAAGGAAGGAAGGAAGGAAGGAAGGAATGAAGGAATGAATGAAGGACGAATGGACTGACGGAGCAAACTATTGGGCGAATGGTAAAAATTAAGAGTCGGATTTCACTTTTCAGCTACAGCGGCCATCTGCAACACCTCGTAACAACACGAATCCTTTAGCATTCGTTAGGCGGCCGGTAAATTCAATATGTCTCTTGGACTTCCTCTGGTGAACGCACCGAGATCCGTTTGTATGCGTATCTGCGATTCAAGAGAAATCTACCTCCGGACGAGCGAAGGAGGCAAGAGTGACGGTAAGTCGTTTCGAGCCAGTCGCCGGTGATCCGTTATAATTTCTCCGCTAATAGAATCCGAGATTTCGTGATGGGTCGTGCGACGCATCTCTGAGGACTACGACATGATCCCTCTTTCTCTCTTTCTCTCCTCACTCTCTCTCTCTCTCTCTCTCTCTCTCTCTCTCTCTCAGGCACACCCGCAACTTTTATCATTCGTTTCGAGTGTCTACTTATTACATTCACTTTTATAATGAGTTTAATCGGCTGGGTCGTAGAGTAACGAGACGTCGCTGGAAGGCTTCGCACAGTCAGACGTACGTTACGCGAATTTCGATGTCGTTGTGTTTGCTTTGAGCTCCACTTGCCTTTTCGACGGTTACTTTTTTAATTGAGTTTCTTAGTCGGTGATGATATCGTCGTCTTTAGCATTTTGTTTCCAATAACGAGTGCCCAGATAAGCAGTGAATATTAGGACAACCGTAATGTTTATATAATTCCCATATGCTATTTCCACATGCGTTTTTAAAAAATTGCATTATCGAGATTTATCTAGCTAACTATTGCGCTGATATTCATTAAGGTTACCTGAAATAGATGCTGAAAAGAACGTAAAGAAAAGTAGAGATTAAAAATTTCAATACCATTTATCTCGTTTACGCACAAAGCATTGAGAACCAGTTGTGGAATTTTGAAAATAAAAATGATAAAAATTACGCTGCAACCTTTGTCAGATTTATAAAATTATACATATATATATATATATATATATATATATATATATATATATATATATAATATATTATATATTATATAGAATTACATTATATACAGAATTATAAAATTTTACCTGTACTCTTTTACAAAAGCTTTATTATCGGCTGCAATTGTCTCAATTTCAAACAAGAAGAAGAAATAGTTAGCGTATTAAATAAAAGAAGCTTAGGTACACGGTCGTCGCTAATATATGCAAACTATATTTCAAGAATCAAATAGTCTTAAATGATTCGATGAAAAATATTATAAAGTGCCTGTATTATAATTTAAATTATTGGAATATCTGGCACACTTCTAATAATATAATATAGTTCCACAACGAAGTTTATGATATTTTATATTGAAGCACTTAAAAACGTATTTGGAACGAAAATAAGAGAAATTGAAATATTAGAAATTATATAAACATGATATAAGGGGGGAAGTCTAGATTGTTCTCGATATTTATAATTATGTCATTAAAATAAAAGGAGAAACAAATTATTGGATCTTAGTAGAAAAGTCGTAACATAAAAGATGTTTAAGTAGACCAAGACGAAATTGGAGGGATAATTTAAATAGGATTATAGATAAGTAGAGTATGGATAAGTATCTTAGATGAATTTGATATAAGAGAACAATAATGACTAGTGGAATACTTGTGTAATTGAGGTGATGATATTTTGAGAACATAATAACAAGAATAAAAATTGTAATTTAAATTGTTAAACAATAGTTTTATTATGTCATTTGAGTTTCATTTGGTAAAGATAGAGAAGCCAAGAAGAATAAATATTTACTTTAATTTTAACGCTTCTCGAAAATGTAAAACTATTCTTATGTACAACATTTGTGAAAATAACGAACTCATTTCAAAATAGCTTGATAATAAATATTTAACAATTATTTTTAAGCAGATCTCTGAGCCTAAAATATGTTCTTTATTTTGAATCTACTTAAAATTTTTATAGGCTGCGCAAACTCGCGTTATTGGGATGACAGTAAAGAAAAGTTTATCTTTTATGCAATTCTGTGGACTATTTTTTCGTAATTTGTATTATCGTGGGCGTAATTATGTTGATAAAATGTTGCTGGACTTGATTACTGACATAAGTACTATGGGTGATAATTCATTCTAAATGAAATATGATAAATTTTATAAACAATCATCCTTGTATTTAATAATATTTTTCTTATAGTTGCAATTTTACTCGTATTTATCAGTATCTCGTTTTTACAATTTAATATATAATACAAGCAAAAGACTGTAAATATGATAGACATTTTTTCATAGTATACTTTATAGTAGGATATATTATAATAAATACAAAAAAAAAAGAAGAAAAAAATGTCATTCAACACTGAAGTTTTTATATAGGATTTTATTTTTATTCTTCTTATTTAAAAAAAAAAAGATAAAATAATTTTAGTTTTTCTGTAGTTATTACAATAAATTCATATTTTTATAAATTGAGGATGCTTTCTAAATCATTACAAGCAAATTTTTCAATTCGATTTTCATCAAAATTCACTCAATGGTGTACAATTTTAAATATCACACTTCTTTGATTCTATTTCTTATCAAATAGCAATTTTCTTTTATTTCTAATTTTGAAAAAGAAAATAATGAAAATGTTATTAATGTCAGCGGCCAAACTAGCTTGTTGAGTATATCTATATAGGAAACATTACAAGACTTTAAATAACTGCAATAAAAAAATACTTCTTACAATCTGTAACAAAAGTGCCTTACTATTAAAAATGGCGTTTTATAGAAAAGAAAAGTAAGCGTGGATATTTAATATTATAGCAATGTACAAAACTTAAAAATTTTTTCTTATTAATTAATTTGGATTTGTAATTTATAGATACTTATTAACTTTATGTAAACAGATTTTAATATTCAAAATACAAAAAATTCAACAAATAAATTATTATGTAATTTATTAGAATTAGTATATTATTGAGTATAATTAATATTATAAAGACCAACAGTTTTGCATTTTATTGTGCTCTTCTAATGTAGGCCAGCGTTGGCCTGCCTTTTCATGAACATTTTTAATTACAATGTCGGTTTTACCAATTGTGATATAAATAATTAATAATAATACCAATAATTACAATAAAAATGCAATGTTGATAGTGTAATTTTACATTTAATAAATTAAAGATAATAATACATTAGCTACCATATATATACGTATACGAGTATTATATTCTTTATATATAATCATTTGACGTTAACTATATTATAATAATACAAAAATATATGCAATATTACAATAATATACATACAGCTAACAAACTCTAATATGTACTATACATATAAATGTAGAATTCATGAAAAAGAATCTAGAATTACCTAAATCGTGAGTGTTGTAAGTATATCATAAAATTATTATATATTCTAAAGTAAATTATTAAGTTTTTATTAAATTTATAAATTTAAATGAATTAATTTTTTTGATTTTTAAAACAGCGATAAAGTTCGATTGTACGTAAATTAATTTTACCCAATGGAAGATGTATAATAATCAATATATTATTTATAGAATAGGTTTTAAATTTTTGCTTACTTAATATCGTTACTTAAACTACTAAAGAAATTTACACTTAAAAAAAAAAAAAAAAAAAATGAATTAAATAAACTTTTAAAAACTTATATTGTCCATAAAACTTACATTGGAATATTGATAAGTCAAAGATATATCTAAAGTATAAGTATAAAATTAAACTTTATAAATATATTTATTATAATTATTCAATAATTTATGTTTTGAAGTTCAATTTAGTACATACGTATGATACATAATCATTTGCGTTAAATATATAAATTGACTTTCAAACAAAATCTTCATACGTTAACTTACATTCAATGTAAAATATTATTATTAATTATTATTTAGTATTAAATAACTATTGTGTATTAGACAGTAAGACTCGGATGGCAGTAAATATAAATATAAATAAAAATAATCTTACCGTTAAACATAATATTCTACTCAATTTAATAACTATGGGCAGAGATTTTATCAACTTAGCAAAGTTAGAGAAATTGCTCTTCAATATATGAGCATTAAAAACTATATCTTTTTGTTTAATATGTAATGATAAATCGTAATGAGCCGTTTAATTAAAAATCTTCTATTAAATATGTAGCCGAAATATTAACTTTTAACGAAATATTAACAATTGTTGAATTAACGAACAAACAATATAAAAATGTTCAGTTATTATTTTATTTATGGACACATCTATATTCACGATTGTATTGTGTGCGTTTCTCGAGTCTTTCTCGATATAACTTTCACTGTAACACAAGAATGCGCTTGTTAAATATAGTAAATATAAGGCAAAACTCGCGATGAATGTTTAATAAATTTTTTGAAAAAATAGTCCTCTCGCGTATCATCTATTGGCCGAAGTTCGCCAATTCAGAAACGCGCGCACACTTCAAAGCTTCGATGTACATGTAATCGTCATCGTTCGGAGAAAATCCAAAGCCGAAACTCTCTGCGAATACCAATCGAACGAGGCAAGGATGATGATTTTCAGATGCGGCGCACTGCGGGGCCTTAAAAGATTCATAAATCGTTGACTTCGGGAGTTGGGCGAGGATGACAAGAGTACGAGACAGGCGCGAGGGACTCGTAGCGCGGATTTCGCGTGCGGGGCAGGGTGGCGCAGCGGGTGGGTGGGTGGTTGGATCGGGTTGGGGAAGGGGGCGGGGGTCGAGAAGAGAAAAAGGAAAGAAAGAGAGATAAACGAGGAGTGTGGGCCCATTCGAATGCGTCAGGCGTCAGGCATATCGAGACAACGCATCGTCGTCTGATCGCAGCGCCAAATACGGCGGGGGCAGAGTTATAGGACCCGTGGCGAAGATGAGCGGTACCGGGGCCATTCGATAGCGACCAGCGACCAATCGCGGACCGATAAATCGGCAAACGTATTTCGCATTAATAAGTGTGGTAAAAACAGGATGCAGCCATAAATGGCCGACTGCGAAATCTGGACGTCGGATGACCAGCTGTACTTTTAAACATTAAATATACGCTTGCATGCTCGCTCTAGCCGCTAAATTTTTCCTTCATCCATTGCTTTAATATATTACTTCGGACAATATTATTTTATTGTAATAGATAATGACATATTTTAAATATTTGGAACTATAGATAATTAATAAATATTAATCGATTCAAACTAATCAGCCGATGCATATCGAAATCTTTTTTATTCCAATAGAATTGGAATTTTATTATCCATACAGGTTTTACATAACTATTGAATACCCCAGAGCCATGAGTCCAAGTTCGCGGTGGTATCAAGCTGTAACAATATAGGAAGAAAACGCTTTACTCCCAAGAACAGAAGATATTACGTGCTTGGGTCGCCAGGGCGTGATTCGAATATATATTCCCCCATAGAGAGGAAAAAGGATAAGCAGAACATCCTACCAACTCTCTACGAGCCATAGAAGAATAGAGAGAAGAGAAAAGTAACTCGCTTGCTCGTCTGCATTAGAACTGATTCCTCTACGTATTCATCAATACAATTCACGCAAGATGTTGATTCGACGAATTTCAATGCATCCGTTGAAATAATGTGGAGTTAGTGTGCAGATAATTTCTGCGTGAGGCAACCAATTGCGTTTTATTGCTACTTTATTTTAAAAGATAAGACAAATACAAGCCCGGTTGCTTTTAATATGCTATCTAAGGCTGGAAATATGAATAGTGACGAGCATATTCCGCAGATTAATTAAGCGCAATAATAAATGTATCCAATTAACAATACTGCGTGAAATATTGAAATAGTAGGTTGCTTAAGTTCGTCCAAGGCGCACAAATTCGCAAGTCATCATCCTTTATATTTTACATTTGCTCGGTTTTGCGAATGAACTATGAAACAATTTTGTCGAAAATTCTAACAACTTCATGATCTTGGAGAATGACTTTTCATAAATTCCAGGTTTCAAACATATCCATATGAAATGGTCTATCACCTCCTTGTCCCTTCATATTCAATTAAATTACTAAATGAGTAAGCAAAGAGTTAGGCAATTGACAAGTAAGCCGAATTCATCAAAGTCGAATTTGTCATTGAGATTTTCTCTCATGCATTTCGTTATTACAAAAAAAAAAAAAAAACTTTTTTTTATAAAAAAAAAAAAAAAAAAAAAAAAAAAAAAAAAAAAAAAAAAAAAAAGCCGCTTATAACAGTTACGGTTAGCGCTACGTGAAAGATCTCAATCCAGTTTCGAATGACTCCAGAAGCAGGAAAAAGGGACTCGCGTCTAATTAAAAACGTTTGTTTACCAAACAACATTATTATAGTGAAATAAACGAGACGCGATGTTCACTACGACACGGAAGTCAAGATACGACAGAGTTAATCGCAGAAGCGCACACCGACACACATCCATCCCTGGCCCGTCCACTCGCATATGCGAGTGACACGTACTAGCTCGTGTCCCCGTACACGTATTGCAAAACTGGCTGACGCACTATCGTCGAACTTGTCCGTGCGTGCACGCATGTGCGCGAGAGAAGAAGACGCGTTGCACGTCTTTGGCACATCGAAAAACCTATACACTGATGTCATTTTTACGTTTATCTCTCTCTCTCTCTCTCTCTCTCTCTCTCTCTCTCTCTGCATCAATCCCTGCCTATATCTACCTTCATCTCCCTCCCTCTAACTCATCATCTCCCCTCCCACCCTCCCACTGTCTCTCTTTCTCTCTGGGTAGGACTTTTTCAATGCTCACTTGATTGTTCATCGTGAAAACGACGCCTGAATGCTGATTCTTTGGCCATGACTACCTATCGTGCGAAATAGTGTTTGCCTGAGTAGTGACGCATCTTTTCCGTACTTGCAGTACTTATATCTGCTCTAACGAATGCAATAAGAAATGAACCTCGGGGTAACAAAATATCTTCTCCACGTTTCGTTGTTCGTCAAATGTCATTTTTACGTTTATCTCTCTCTCTCTCTCTCTCTCTCTGCCTTTTCACGTTTAATGCCAGCGGCTTCGGGAATAAGATAATTTCTTTTGGATTTATGGCAAACAATACTCGAATACTAATGGTTCGATGATAAGCCGTGATTTATGTTAGCCGTTTGATTTTGAAGTTCTACAAACATTCTGACTTTTTTTTTTTTTTTTTTTTTTTTTTTTTTTACATATATGTATCTTCCATTGTATATTTCTTTAGGCGTATTTATTTCAATGGTAGTTGATTTAAATTAGTGAGAAGTAAAACAAAGGTTAAATATCTTTATTAGTTTACTCACCTTACTGTACAATATCGTTGGTGTATTGCAAATATCGCTAAAATCATAGCGTTAAAAGTTCTGTTTGTAAAAATTTATTCTAATTCCCTTTTGTATATAACTAATGTGAAACGTGATATATGTGTGCGATCGCGCACGTATTATAATATAATTCACTGATTAAATAAAAGTAAAAATAAACGGTCATATTGATATAATAATGTCTCGAGTAACCGACTTATTCGTAAACATTTTATTTAAATGTATGGATTACTGATTAAGAGTTAAGATAAATTTCCTTTCGGGCACTATAATTATAGATAGGCAGTCGTTTTTCTAATTTTAACGAGTAACATTAATAAATGTTAAAATAAAGATGAATTATGGTAACTTTAAATCATGAAATGTCAACTTTTGCAAATACAGAATGAAGATAATAGTACGAAACAATCAACAGAAGTAGATTTGCTAATGTTTTCATAAGAAAAATGATGATTAAGAAAACGATCACGAGACACGTATAGCCATGGAGACTTTAATTAACCGAATTAAATCTTCGTAATAGGCCATAGAATCACTTGCTAAATGCGCAAACGCACGCTTGTGTCACGAAAATTCGAAAAAGCTTCACGTACCGTAATTTGAATAGCGAAGTGTGCGCCTCGAGAGATAAAACTCAGTAGCTATAACGATTATATAAAAATCCGAGGTTCGATTCGGATTTTGCAATGAACCTTGAGCGGATTGATATTGAGAGATATCAATGTGGGACGACGCTATGTGGGTCCTTTTGTAAAATACAGGATTGATTCATACACAGCTCATCGTGCGTCAATATAACGGATTCGTCGGCAAATATCAAAAAGAGAAAGTGCACGTGTGCAATCGCTGATCAGTGATGAAGAGACGTTCGTTGAATTTATTTTTTTCTTCTTTTGCGATAGTGTCGTTCCGTGCATTAGAATAACATGGCGAAACGCAGCTACATCGTTGATTCACTTTGCTAAAACCAAAAACATTTTCATTCGCTTTTCAAATTGTATGAATATGAATGAAAAAAATAATTGATAATGTAATCATTGCAAGCCACACATAGAAAATAGATATAATAATACTTAGTAAATTCATATAATGATCTGGATAATAAACGTTCTTTGGCATATTTGCAGACTTAACTTAATGCGCTTCGAGTAAGCATTAGTAATTTGGCGTTTAAATTTCATGACATTTAATTTTCACAATTTCGGTACTATAGAAAATTTTAATCAAGTAGCTTAACATTGTTTTACATTAGAATGATAGCTCAATCGTATAGTGCAATGTCAACTAAATGCATTATAAGCCAAAGATTAAAAGAATATGTAATATGAATGAAACTAACTACATAATAGATAAGCCCAATGATATACACAGCGGTGTAATCAAAACAATCAAAACAATTAAAATTGTCTTTATTACGAAAGACGCCATGTAATAAATGTTGAGTAAGTTTTTCAGTTAAAAATTCCTACAGATTGAGGCAATATGCCGTTATGTATATTTACATCTTTATTGAAATAATAATGGAATTATAATTCAAATATGCCAAACATTTATTTTGTTAATTATTATAAGAATTTTGAACGACAATGTATGATAATACGAGATCTGTCGGTTTAAAAGAGCTTTATAACTGAATAAAATAAACATAGATAGATAAACAATGTGAAAACCGCTCAAATAAAGATTTTTATTTTAACGACTTAGTATTTATGAAATTTAAACTAAGATTAATCTAATAGAAATTATTAATATATATAAAAATAAAATTGTACAATCGCAGAACTGCATACACATCTTGCAGCGTAAAATGGCATTTAACATAGATTCACATTGCACAAATATTGACTTTTCTATTGATTAATCGAAAAAACATCATTATATTAAATGTATATTTATCATGTACACGAACTCACACGCATGCACAATATAAGATTCTATATCAAGTTCATACATGTTTATTTAATTTCTGTCGTACAACGACATATATTAGTCGCATGTATGCGTGTATGTCAGCCTACGCCCTTGTGGGCACAATAAAAAATTGAGTGACAATAAAAAATTGATGAACTTTTTGTGTATTAATCTCTTCCATACACGTAAGTTATAATTAAATAATACTTCAAATCGAAATTTGAAGAAGTACAGTTTGAGCCATTCTTTTCTATGCCATTTATATTCACTCATACGAATAGCACATAAAAAAACCTCAAAATAATTTTATTTCGGCTTCGATTTTAAAATAGCTTTACTTTTTTTTTTAATTTTGGCCTTTTTTATTTGCCACTTGAAAAATATATAACATCGAAGAATGAAATCTATCGCTTTTACTCCAAAAGATACATTTCATTCGCGTTTTTCCTTTCAGTCGTTTAGTTTATTATGAAATCACGTTATTCAGGCTTCATTACACATTCGCAAAGTTTTGATTTATCTTTGATCGAGGATGCGCTTTAAACGTCATTTATACAAAGGTTACAAAGGTCAAAGGCACCGACAACACCTTCAACGTAACTTACTTTAAACTACGTTAAAATAAAATTTATCCGCGACTCGAACCATTTGAAATCACGCCACTCGTGTAATTCGCAGAAAGCCCAATACCGCTTTATAAAATCCTATTTTAATGATTAATGTCTGCATCCGTATCGCTCGTTTCATGACTGCCCAGGGCATTTCGTATCACACGAATAGGATTCCCTTGGTGTTTCGCCACCTTTTAAATCCACGGTTCTCTAAGGCTTCAAGTATCATCTCCGAGCATCTCTACGGACTCTTATGTTCGCCCTGGCGTATTACATCCCCTCCCCCCTCACCCCAATTTTAACCCGCCACCCACGTTTTAACGTACAAGAGAGTACTCGAGTCACGAGCTCGGGTCACCTCGTCGCCGACGTCCTTGTACGCCCGCGCGTCCATCCCGTACGCTCGGCTCCTCCTTTGCAGACTATTATATAAAAAATGCACGACGTGTACCGTATGTACATAACTGTATGCGCCTCGCCAATGCGCGATATGTATTACGAGGCGCAACCAAGAAGCGTCGATGCGAGCCGACGCTTACGCCCATCACGATGAGGAGTTTCGGACTCGCGTCATCCAGGACTCTTGGTAAGTCCGGTGCCCGAGAGGCTGGAGGAGTTTCAACCCGATATTTCTTCAGTTCGATATTTCTCCCTGGACCTCTGGCTTCTTAAAGGGTACTTTCATTTTCTCTTTGTAAGGCTTCGTATCGATCGCCGACTGTTTTCTACGATCATTATTAACAATGTAGATTAGAAATTCGGTGTCTGCTTACTTAGGGGACTTATCACCTTGTACCGATGCTGAAAAACACGCTGATATGAGCCTACGCGCTCAACATAACACCGCGATCGTAAAGAAACGAAAAGTCGCGAAACATCCAAGTGCTTCGGAAAAAATACACGATCGGCCTTCGTTTCTTCTTGCGGAAGTTGCCGATACAAAGGGGCCCGATGATCATATAATGCACGGATGCGCTTGTGTCGATTAAGAAGGTGGCTGGACCGTGACTCTAAAATCTCATCGGGCGATTAGATAATGCTGCTGCCTGTTATGCGGATGACCCGATGATTTGTCCACATGATCGTTTTACTTTAATTCTTTGCAGAACAAGGAAATTCGACTATGGGATAAACTCGGCTAATTCATTTTGTGAGTGGGCTTACGAGTGGCTATAACTCAGCTTGTTAAGTGAGTAATTAATAGAGAAACATAATATTCTCCCCGTATTCTCGAGCTCCTTGCATACGATTGCGATTATTTAGTATACGTGCATGTCTGTGTGTACACATTTTATTAAACCCTTGTTACGTTTATCTAGAAATTTTGTTATCTCATATTCCTACGTTATTACTTTGAATAAAAGTGTGATGATAATATAGATAAAGTATTTTGAAAAAAATCATAATTATTAATTGATATTATACTTGATATTTGTAACGAGTGAAGGAGATCCAGTTAATATACTTGAAACAAAATTTAAATTACATTCTGTACTTGATTATTTATTAATGATGAAATTTTCTTATTTTCCAATAAATATATAGCTTCTTTATTTATCAAGAAGATATTTTTCTTATTTATCAACGATATAATATAAGGTCGGTGCTTATATTGCTAATTCTTAACTCGTACATCATAAAGTAAGGGTGTGTATGTATTTAGAAAAATTATGAATCTATTTTGTATGCCTTTAAAAACTTCTTTTTTTTTTTTTTTTTTTTTTTTTTTTTTTTTTTTTTACGGCAATCCTAACTGCGGAAAGATTATTGAGATTCCAAGCAGAATTTTTATAAAAGCATCGCTTAAATGAGAATTTATATGATCCTAAAGTATAACTTTTACATAAGACATCCACACGTACGTAGTTTTACGATAGGTGAAGGTTTTCTTTTTAAAAATGCCAGTCAACATAAAAACAATTACCGTTATAAATATGCTCTTTTATTACACAGTACTCTCCATTTAATATCACCTACATTCTACTTCGTACTTTTTAAAATCGAGCATGTTTTATATTTTTAAATGTGTATTTGCTCATCTATGTGAGCTTTGATAGATATTTCATTAATGCGCGACTACTATTAGAAGCGAAGTTATTTGAACGAAATCGCTTCGTCAAAATGCAAACATTTTTCATGAAAAGTTAAAAGTGTCGTTCGTTTAATATTAATTTGTATTCTGCATCAATTATTGCAGCTTATAAGTTGCACTTTAAATATTTAAGTAACATTCGAGTATTGTAAGTAATAAATTAACGGGCTTATAGAACATATGTATTTACCGTTGAATAACCTAATTGAACTAAAGTCTGAATAATAATGCAACGCTATTATCTATCAAATGCGTATTGAAAATCGAAGAACATTAATTAAAATTGAAAAAAGTAATAAAACAATTTATTTACTTATTGGGTATATAAAACATTCTTTTCGTATAAATAAAGTCATTGCTTTTAAAGTTGATAGAAGCTAGTAAAACCATCTGTAAAAGTTAAGCTTTCAATTTCTCTACTTCACTTTATCTTTAAATATGAATCGTCGTGGTTTACTTTTTGCAAAAGACACGAATGAAAGGAAGAGAGTTGAATTTTAGTGAAAGGATGCGAGCCACTGGGATTAGAGAGCACGTGGCCAACGGGCAATATTCACCCTGATTATTTTACGCCTCGCGCATTTTAATGTCATAATAAACGATTAATGTAATCGTCCTCATTATAAGCACAGTCGCGATACGAGAATCCCGAAAAGTAAAATGCATTCTCATGTAGTTGGCGATACGTGCCGGTACTGCAGGCCAAGTGACCCTCACCTTCCGCTTGTCTTAACGACACATTGCGTGGTGCTTCTCGCGAAAATTCTTCGAGACAAAGAGGAGGCCTCCTTCCCCACCCCAAAATCCTCTCTCTTCGTTCTCCCTCACAAACATACACACACGCACACAAACACAAACACACAAACACACACAAACACACAAACACACACACAAAACTCGCGTTTAGTACGCACTTGACCGAAGACTCGAAAATACCGTAGAAGGACGCGTCGCGAATTTCAAGCCGAGGGCCGCGAGAATTCGCCTCGATCATCGACAGCTAACGGGATTTCGCAATAATAGATAGATCTTGGTGAAATCTGTCTCACTTGTTAGTAAACAATCGTATTCGTAGGCTTCAGCTAAATCCACCCATTAGATTTTAATGCGCACAAACGAAACTACTATTAGTAGAAGCAAATGCTATTGTGTGCAGCAAGATTGCACATTGTTCGCTTTATTGTTGTGCATTCATTCGCATTCTTACACCAATAGGTAAGATTATTTGTTTATCAGCCAAACCATTGGCCATGTGCCATTTTTCATAAACCTTTATTCTCAAATGCTTCTCTACATTGCAATTAGAAATATCGCTGCACAAGTAAATTTTACTGTGTAATCGCGAGACTTTCTTCTCGCATAAAAACCATATTATAAAAATTATTTTAAAAATGGAGAAATTAATTGTGCTTGCGCTAGGTATTCAAAAATAATAAGCATTATCTAAGCTTATCGAGCACGCACACGCGCGCGCTTTATTGATAGCTGAAGAGCAAAAGTATCCTTTACAACGTTACGCTCAAGTTGCAGCGCCCACCGTACACAACGTACATTTGCACGATCGACTATTAAGGCTTTGAATAGGAAAAATGTTAGATTAAAAAAAAAAATTACAGGGAACAGCCATAATTAATCGATGTAAAAACAGTTTCACTTTTGCAGCTCGGAATAATGTAATGTTGCGCGGGTTGAAAGTCGAGTAGCGAGGCAACGAAGCGCAAGGTCTCTCCGAAAAAAGAAAGCTTCCGATAATATAATCGAGTATGCATAGAGTTTGAGTGGTTTGGGAACGGAGTCGCGGGACTCGCATCTGGCGGTGCGCGTCTCCATCAAATCTCCGCACAGACTCGCTCGCTCGCTCCTCAGGAAATCAATAAGCCACGCCTATCGCTTTCACGGGCGCCTCGTACACGAGCGAATCCAGCCGAACCGATTGCCAAAGAGTCGAGACGTCAACACGAAAAGGCCGAGATATATGGATGGACTCGGAGAAACTACGCCGGAGGAAGATGGTGGAGGAGGCGGACCGTGTGCTGAATAATCGTTCCTAGCCTTAGGAACGATCGAATGTTTGGCAATGCCGCGGCTTCTTTTATTAAGCCGCTCACCCGAGGGCGATGAATTGAAAATTCATTTATCCGGCGCATCATCGCGTTCGCAAAATTGTAACGACTCAACTACTCGACGGTTATTTTTTTTCATCAAGTAGTCGCTAGATTTTTTATTTGTAAATCTACCTTTCCCCCCGCCCCCACCCATTCTCCACCTCCTCTTCAACCATTTCTTACCTACGCGCGCGCGTATTTGTGTCTGTGTGTGCTTTTATTCGTATCGTTTGATCTGGAGATGGACTTTGTGTATTCAAAGTGTCATTTAAGGAACGGGGTGGGGGAGAGGTCGTCTACCGAGAATATAATAGAAAATTGTCAAGCCCGGTATTCGTAATGATTACTTACTAAACTAACTGACTGCTTTAGAAAAAAAAAAGTATTTGCAGAACCTTATGGCATCGCGAATTTTACTTATACACACTTCGAAACTTATAAACGTAATATTAATATTAAGTGTCTCCACTTCGAGAGGTATTTGTTTTTTAGAAAATCTTTTATTGCCGCATTATCGTAATGGCTGATTTCCAAATGAATTTTAGAAAATATCCGTAGAAAAAAAAAATCTATAATAATCGACTGTGGGGCACGAGTTACGATACTGGTAACCCTTTTTAAAAGTCATCTGCCCCATCGAGGCGAATTTTTGCACTACTTTTCCAAATTTGCGAACAATTAGAGGAGTAACGATAAAAAGCTTACATTCACAATGACTTGAGCAGCACCGAACGCGACTATTAAGAATCAATCGCTTGGCTTTATCAACGATAGATCAAAGCAGCTCGAACCAGCGCACGTTGAAAGTAGTGAGCCGAGTCATCGAACCTTTGAGCTACATCCTTATTTTGCCTTTATGCACGGGCATTATAGGGAGCACCGGGAGATTAAACATTTAGCTGGAGCTTGAGCTGTTATTTGCTGATTATACTCCATTGCCTCACACCACTCACAGCGATTGTAACGAGCGCTTGCAATGGCTCATGTCGATTAGGATTCATCGGTTGTGAGCTAATAAAGTATCGCCGCGAAGTGTTTGGTTCGCGCAGGTACGGCCGATGGCCGGTGAAACGAGGCGACCGGACACACATAGCCGGGGACAAAGAGGCGCAAGGATCATCGGCGGTAAAGCTCGGCCCTAACGGTAAAAGTCGCCGAGCCGGCATCCGGGCGCCCAGCAGCAGAAAAGAAAGCGTCGCCGAGCTTTAGCCGCGCGGATACACCGTCCGTCCTCTCCGGGAGCGCTCCTTTCTCGCATTAGCATAAGAATTCAGCGCTGCGCCTGACCGGATTGCCGATGCCCCAGGATCTACGAACTGCTCCGCGGGACTTCGACCGCGGAATAAGCGATGATCCGAAAGCCGATGCGAATTATCGCCGCCGCGGGCCCCGACCCCACGCTCCCTGCATGCCGATTCGCCCAGCTGCTTTTTCACAACATTTGTCGAGAGATTCGGGGATAGCGGTGCCGGATGTGACACTGACTCGCGAGTCCGCTTCCGTAAACACGTGTGCAACGATAATCGACGGCGCCTTCGTCCAATCTACGTATTTCTAATCGATGAAAGTCCTCCCCGACTAAACTCATCCTTGCCAATCTCAAGTGCCGTCTTCCGACCATTTGCGTCAAATATTGTGCATTTCACAATGAATTGCCTCTTGGCCCATTTTACCAGCGAGATGCATAATTTGCCAGGTCGCACGCAATTGCGTACATATGAATATTGTACAATGACGTTGCCAATATTGTGCATTCTGACAGCTTGTGCTCTTATATTATGCCTATTGCCATCCTTGTCTGCCTATTGGTAATATAATGCGCGCGCATATAACATTATTACGTAAGACCAGAGATTTTACTTATATTAATTGCAGATATTTATTTTAATCTTACGAATGCGGGTCCATGCAAATTAAGAAACGGACGTATTTCAATGATTTTCATTTTAAGCTTCCTGAATATTAAAGTACCATTCAAGTAGATAAATCGAAAAATCAAAATAACTTAAATCAGTTTAAATTACATAAATATAAATTAAGTATACGTTTTTACAATCTTTGCATTTTATGAAACCACAATTATACAGTATCGTGACACTGTATACAGACACAAAGATTGGCATTAAACAAATATTTAACAAATATATCTAACGGTTAAATAAGTGAATAACAATTATTACGGATAATATTTAATGTGCATCGATGTGTACAAAAAATAAAGTAACTTATATAAATTGCATTATCATATATATATATATATATATATAGTCGAGCAAATAAATTAATCTGACGTTTATTTACTATATTTGCATAACTTAATTAAACATTTCGTAATACGAAAAATTTGTAAAATTTACCGAAATGTTTTAAATTTGTTTCTTTGTTGTTTATTTTATTATCATTGAATCCATAATATAATCCGTAATAGTTATCAATGTTGGAAAATTTAACGTTATATTTAACGTAAAACCAAGTTTCATATTGTTTTCTTTCTCTCTCTCTCTCTCTCTCTCTCTCTCTCTCTCTCTCTCTCTTTTGTTTCTTTTTCTTTCATTTTGTTACATATCAAGCTGATTTAATTTACTGCTTTAATTTGTATAAATTCATTATATATACACTTTTATGAAAGAATTGTGAATATTTTTTAAATATTTTGTTGTAAATTGTGCTGAGCGTATTTTAAAAAAATTAAACTGTACTTGCCATTTCATCTCATTAACCTCAATTCTAGAATTGCCCACGAATTCTATAATAATACACTAGAATTATTTGCATTTGCGTTGAAACGATTTTAAAACCTACAAACACTTCCATTAAATAAGATAAAAATAACGTAAAAATAATTATTGAAAAATGTAATGAATAGTTTAATGACGCAAACGAATACAAATAAAATAACAGAAACTAACTTGTGCTACCTATTTATTGCATGAAATTTTATATTTTCTCAATCTTTCAAGACAGTAAATAAGATAAAAAATAAAAACAAAAAACAACGTATATTTTTCATTAAGTGAAGAAAATTTTTTATTAACTTTTATGAAACAAAATAAGAACAATTATGAGTATTTAACGAAAAATAAATGAATGTTGTTTTCTTTAATTTTGTTGTAGATATTAACGGATGTTTGATATTAAATAATTAATTATAGTAATTATAAAATTAACTTGGAATAAAAGGATATTGTTAGCATTTAATAGACATTATATTAAAGTTCGTTAAAACTTCCACGTTCTTAATAAAATTACTGTACATACGACAAGGTACATTTGGATTTTACACTGATAAAATATATTACGTTTTAGATTGTATAATTAGTTATATTTATGCTTTTGTAATACATGTAAAATGCATTTATATCTAGTATGGACATCGAATTAGATGATAGAGCAATATAATTATTAAAAAATAGAAATATACTTGTCTGCTTATCCATACTGGTTATGATAATGTATAATATTCATTTCATACAATCCTTTGAACTGAGCACTTACAATAATATTTATGACAAAAACGATATGTGCATGTGCGTGTGTGCGGGCGCGCGCGCTTTTATGTTTACACGTAATCAAATATAATCAAATTTTCCTCTACTCTACGTAATATTCATATGCATTTTATCTAGAATTGCAAAGTATTCGAATACTATTTGCAGCTTTGTTTACCTAGCTCTACTTAATACTTTGTCATACATTTTTAAATGTAGAATTAATGTCTATTCGAGAAGCTAGTAATGTAATGATCGACACCAAAACTTTTCGGTGCATTCAATTAATCTTTCAAAAAGGTGTTGTTAATGAGTTGATTCAACTCATGACTGAAGCATAAGAGACTAAAGAATCCGGTCGTTAGCAGAATGCTCGCTTGGACGCGATACAGACGATTGTATTCAAAAGCTCTCTTGCGTACGTGACTGTCTTCACCTTGAACGAGATTCTCTCGAAATGGTGACAACCGCGCAAGAAATGATTGTCCGGTATAGGATACGAGTCGCGGCTGGTTGCCTCACCAATAATGTACGACTTTTGACGATTGACGCATTTTCAAAGAGAGCGACTGAGAGAGAGAGAGAGAGAGAGTGAGAGAGAGAGTGAGTGAGTGGTGGGGGGAGGAGGGAGTTTGAGCGAGAGTGTCTGCACGCGTGTGAGAGAAGAGATCCCAGAACACGAAAATTTGATCGTCGAGAGATACAACTGTATTGATATGCACCTGACGTAGATGCATCTGCGATGCGTGTGCGCGTGTCCGGCTGCCGGTTACGCATCTATTGGGTGTGCGCGCACGCGATCGTCATCCAGTCATATATTCGGAGTCCAAGATGGAGTTGTTTGATATAAGCGAGACGTCTGTCGTCGTAAATAATTCCCCCGAAAATTAAATTAAAGAATTATATTTAATATTGTTAAATGACAAATCTGTTTTATTGTAAATGTGAAAAATCAAGGTCTCTTTTAAAAGATATATTCGAAAGTGTGTTTTTTATTTTATAATTTATTTACTGCGAGCGCTTCAACGGATATTTATTTTTATATCACATAACACGTGACTATTAAATAAAAATAGTGACTAAAAATTGTAGCTGATTAAACGTAAAGACGTAGTAAATATTTTAACTTCACGTGAATAATTTTAATTTTTAAGCAAGCTATACTAACTTTAACTAATTTTGTTTTATCTTTATATATATATATATATATATATATATTGTAGAGATTTTAATAAATTTTATAAAAAAAACAATGTATAAATTAGTGATAAATGGTAATAGGATAAATAAAACATGCATTACAAAATCAAAAGAATGTCACGCTAAGCTTATTACTAAAACGAATTTTTTATACAATTTAAAAATAAGGAAAATATCGTCATTGCTTAATTATATCCCCCTTAAAAATATATGCTCCATCGATAAATAGAATCATATACGTATCTAATTAATATAATATAATGTTTATTCCAAATATATGTTGTTCAAGCTACATTTCTCCATTTAACAAATTATCAGCTTAATTAATACTTCTCAGAATGAACAACACAAATATATCTAATAGTGATAATTATTTTCATACTTTGATTTTCATAAGTTGAGATTAATTCGATTCATTTGTGTTATTATTTTCCTATTTTATTTCTCCTTAATTTATTGGATCAATATTGTGGTTCGTCGATGTAAATTTAAAAAATATGTTTCGTTAAAAAGACTTTTTTTTTTTTTAACCAGAACTTATATTTATGCAAGATATTATTTTCCTTATTTTCCTCCGTTACCGTGAATGTGCGTTATGTGATACAATATACAATAACGTATTTTGACTTGAAATAAATCTATAAGTGATGCCGGGCAGAAACAAAGAGAAGAAAACAAAGTGAAGCAGACAGGTGATTAATAGTGTGAATCGCCGAGGGATATATAAAAATAGATAAGAAATATTTTATTCTTACTTTAAATAAGAAATCATCTGCAGATTTTACTTGTGTGGGTAAATAAGGAAATTTTCAAATTTAAATATTTATGAAGCTAAGTCAATAATAAATATCATTTCTTATTATTACAAAATAACCGAAATTCGTAATTAGATAAATAAATTACGAAAATTCATCGGACATATCCGACATATAATATGACACCTATTATAGCTACAAATCATTTTTTAATTTAATTACTATATTTTAGGTAGTTTATTATAAGTAATTTCATTCTTATTATTTTTATGTTAAGAAGAAATTTCAATGTAAGGTTTAACGAAGAATCGTTTGAAGTGTGAATACAGGCATATTTAAATTTAATAGCCCATATATATTTAATACCCCAAATATTGAAATTTAATAACACTAAACATTATTCAACGTGAATTCGATTTGTATTTTATTTTTTCTTTCAATTTCTCGATGACAATTTTTTTGTTTTATCTTCCAATACAATTTTGCCCAGCATACGTTACATTTCCTATTCAAATGTACAATAATAAACATATAAAATTCAATATGACAAACGACATTAAAAATAAATCTAACTAATAGCGCGTCAGGCCTCTTTTGAAAAATACGAAATTTCAAACAAAAATAATTATTACGGCCAATTAAATATTATTAGCGGAGCTATATCTCCCAGTCGTGGTATTGCGTGAATATCTGCCGCGGTAGATGCGTCGATGCAATGGAAAAGCTTTGATCGACCGAAACCGCGTTGACAGAGCACTTTGCCGTGCTACTTCCGGAACTCGTGGAACCGCGCAAGCACTGTGAGATGGAGCGAGAAGCGCAATCGACGCATTCGTCGCTTAGTGGTACTGAATTATCGATCGCTCCCGTTCGCTCGTTCAAGATGCTTTCCGTGTTACTGTTGTTGCTGCTGCTGTTACTGCTGTTGCTGCTGTTGCAGTACGACCAACGGAAATGATCGATACCGTGACGTTCGACTAGCGACCGGAAGCCAATTCCGCATGTAGCGCATGTAACCGTAAGCCGCGCGATGGGGAAGGTCCGGGCGGGACCCCGCAACTTCGTTTCCTCTCTCCCTCGTTTCTTACTCTCTCCCCCCCCCCCCC
>NW_011948419.1:1821021-1846890 GCF_000503995.2 Ceratosolen solmsi marchali | reverse complement strand
ACCGAGGCGAAGATTGGCTTGCAGCAGTGTTGCCGCGAAGCATTAGCGATCCTTGGCAATGACCAGGCATATTTATAATATTTATAATAGGGAGCATATTTAGAATGGGGTAAGGCCATTGTCGTTCCTCTTCGGCGTTGCACTCTCGTTTCGATTAATAGGTGGGGGAGAGAGAGAGAGAGAGAGTGATTAGAATGAGGCTTCGAATCGATCGATAGCTCTAATTGCTAGTTAAAAAAAAATTGTGCATCGAATCGATGTAACAAAGCCATGTTTGGTGAGCTTCGTGAATCGGCAGTCTGATTTTTATCTTCCGGAATAATGAGAATATTACGTAAGGAAAACATATTAGCTTACTTGAGGGCGGGAGGGGCGGTGGTGAAGAGTTTATTCGTTGTCGGGTATTATAGAAGCCAGTAATCTCAAATTTGACGAACGAATGCTATACTCCGAGAGCCATAGAAATTTATAAGCAATGCCTTTCTATTTGTCGTTACACCGACTTATACAATATTCACTATAGTATAACAAACGAATGAATATTATATAAGGTAAAAGATTACAGATTTTATAAATTATAAGCTCATTATTATATTTATTTATATGTTTCATGTAGAGATAGCTATAGAACGAATATATCTACGATAATACATGCTGATTTATTGATTGGGTACGTATATTCTCATTCCGTGCTTATTTTTCAAAATCAAGTGCATCTTGTATTGATCGGACGATATTAAATATCAGTTATATGGCGGGGGCCGTGACTTCCAAGTGACTGCCAAGTGAAAAAAAAAATCTCTCCCCGAAAAACCATCAAATATGCATTAATGCTTTGACGAAATTATTTCTGTAAATGCTCGTCCACGATATTGCGATTCTCCGGACGTATCGTAAATCTGCTATTTTTCTCCTCACGGCATCCCTGACACCAAAAAATCAAGTAAAAATTTTCTTACATACTTAAAATAACAATTTTCTTCTAATTTCAGACTTGTATCATAATTTATGTTAAGCAGTTGGTTATCAGTAAATAAGCAAAATGAATTTAAAATCCCACGGCACATACGAGCTTTATTATTAAAACAAACAAACAAAGCTGAGATAACGAGTTCCCTTTCGTAAATGATCGTTTCATTCAACATAATTTGACAATTTCGCAAAGACATTATACTTTTACAATGTTATTGAAGCATAATAATAGTTAATCACTGGGGAGAAGGCGTCGGTGTCACATCGACTCCTACTTTTATATCCCAGCACGACGAGCTGTAATTCACCTACTGACAAATCCACCTACTCGCAAATTTGCGCTTCGACATAACGCGATCGATCGATCCGCGGCACTGGCAACGATCGGCCGATCAAGAGGCCTCCATTGTTAAGGAAGACGATCGCAGCCGGCGGGCGGGTCTGCATATCGGTCGTCGTGAAACGTCGGCACGTAGCGCTGAAATCGAAGCTACCTAACGGTGGCCACGGCTCTTTCTCCAGCTTTTGTCTCTCGAATGCCTATTTTTATGAGCTCGTCTATTGTGCGGCCAAGGTGGCCGTCGAGAGGAGAAAAATCGGTTATCCGAGTGGAGAAAGAGTCACGCAGCGCAATGAGCGAGAGACGTAACGGTCGCGTTCTGCCTGGCCAGAATAGATGAGTGGTGTAGCATTTCCAACGATTACGTCGTGGCCAACGACTCGCGGACGTATCGACTATCTATCTTTCCTTTTCCTTTGCGCCGGCAACTTTTTCTTGCTCCTATTGTTTTCGCGCGTCTCCTCTCTCCACTGGCCGAATGCTTAATCTCACGTAGCTGTGACGATGCTTTGCATTGGCCTTGCTAGAGCAGCCGCTCTCTCGCACACTCCCGAGGCTGTGATATAGCTGTGCCAATTGTTATTTAGGACCGCTGGGGCCCGTAAGATAAATTGATAATTAGCCGCCGAGACGAAACGTCAAAAATGACAGGATGACTCGTTGCTCTTTTGAAATATTAATGACAAAGACGGTGTTTGTGCGATGTTTTTGGAAAACAGTCGAGATACGCACAGCGTGCAAAAAAAAAAGAAAAAAAAAATAATAAAAATGTTATTAAAATGAAGAGTGAGAGAGATATGATAGAATATTAGATAGCCTGTACACGAGAGCTATCTGACAAACGGGATATGTAAAGAAAAGACAAAGCGTTTGTTTGATAAACAAAAAGTCACGGATGGATGTCCTCATTTTTACCTTTCTTTCATTTAGTATAGGAACTAAAAGGATAGAGAGGATAAAGAAAAAGCGTGTCAAATGGCATACAGAGGCACGAATGTATAATAATGCCGTAATGAGAGATTATAACAACATTTAAAGCTACGTTTCGTTAAGAAGATAAAAACGAATCATGTGAAATCGAGCGTAGAGGAGTGAATAAAAGGTAGATAGTCGACGACAATGAGCAAAATAATAATTGCACCTCAATAATAATTTGTAAATTAGAGGAAAATATAATGGGGGCACAAAGGGAGTGGATAGGCAAATATTTTTAGAACTAGTAGTTAAGTAAATATTAATAATTAATTTCAAAGATCACGAGATGGGAAAAATAATTTTTTTAAATGAAACATGTTTCCTTAGCGAGTAATTTAAGAGTTTTTTTTTTTTTTTATTAATACGTAATTTTTTTCCTAATTAAAGAATACCAATTTTTAAATAATAATTAAAAAGATAATGATGATGATGATAATAATAATAATAATAATAATAATAATAATAATAATAATAATAATAATAATAATAATAATATTTATCGAACATTTTTAAGACATGTGCATTTTCATTGCAACATTCGATTATACATATTATACATATTATACATTATACATTATATATTATATATATTATGTATTATATATATTCAAATGCATTTGATATACTGAAAATTGTGCTATAAGTGTGAAGGCGACATAAGAGAAGTACGGATATACGTTTACTTGCGTATACAATGATGTTTTACTCGTTGACTCAACTCTGACTAGTAAAAACACTTGCCAATCATAGACCTGAAAATGAATCACTACTTTTATGATCGAATCAATCTCCGCGAGGCAGATCGATGATCTTTGATTGGTCTTATAATATCTCTTGGACTTTTGATATATCGGAGCATTCCAGATTCCGCGTGAATTCGGATAGGGAGGAGAAAAATATTGGGAAAAGACTTGAGTCAAATTGGGACTCTCAAAAATGACGATGGGCCTGGTAAAACGTGATCCAGATAATATATAGGACAGTAGATTTTACACTGACTCACGCACCGCTTTATTTTTTATGTATCACGGTCAAGGCGCTTCTCTCTCTCTCTCTCTCTCTCTCTCTCTCTCTTTCTCTCTCTCTCTCTCTCTCTCGGATTGGCGATCCGCATGCTGCACGTCGTTTTGCAATGACTGCTATTCTTCTTTTCTTCAATTTTTGTTCCTCTTGGCGCTTTATTTCTTCTTTTTTCGACATTTTTTCATGAACGCTCGCCGAATTCCCGATTGGCATCATCGCTGATTCTTTTGAGACGATATACAACAGTCGATCGTCAATGGAAATTTGAATGTTAATGCGACATGCCATTTCTTTTCTTTCATATTCATATTTAACTCTTGATAGTCATATTTAACTATTCCAATTGCTTTGTTGCCGAAATTTTATTTAACTGACAACTACATACGCAACGCAATACCTAATCAAATTAAAAAATTCTATAGACATACGTGTATATGACTTTTTAAATGTTATAATAGGTATAATCTTGTAAGGTTAAGCGTGATTTAAAAAAAAAAATCTTAGTCGAGCGATACTTATTTTGAAAAACTTCAATTCTTAAAAATAACGTAAAAGTGGTCGTGATAAAAATTTATTACAAATTATAAGATAAAAGCATCGTAATGTTATTGTGAAAAATCAATTTCACGGACAAGGCATATCCTAATCTTCAGTGGCATTAACATGATAAGATATTATCATTTGAATCTAATAAATACGCTTGGCATCTGGTATAATTTTTCAGTTTGTAATTTTATCAGTTTTGCTTAAAAAATTAAGGAAAAGTTTCAAAATAATACATTGTTTTCAAATTTAATTAAATACTAGTTTACCTATGACGTAAGTATAACATTTAGGAATAAAAAAAAACTTCTAAAAACTACTTTTAATGACTGCTTGTGTTTGAACTATTTTATACGTCTCGATGGAATTTATGATTATAATGACACTTTTAAGAATCAAATAAGAAGAAATCTTCTTATCAATCGAAACGATTAATTGGCTTAATAAAGATCATAATATCTAAAGTAAATACCTGTTGATCTTGCCCCACCGAGTTAACCTTAATCATTTGAATCACAACGTTAAGTAAATTGTCTCCAGTGATAACATAGTTTGATTTGAAATTCAAGGTCAAAGACGATCATCGAGACATACATTACATAAAGATTTAAAAATATCTTTACTTAACAATATTTTATGATCAACTACTTTGCTATATAATAAGCTTCTAAAATATCGTATTAGAACAAATATAGATTTTGGACCAAAATTAAATACAATGGGTAAAAATAGATTTTACATTCGTAATATAGAAGCTCATTTGTCTCCAATCATTAATTATTTACAAGAAATTAATGATTTATAATAATATTTAAGTGTATATTAATTATAATAAAGTATTTTTTTCGTACCAATAATATGTAGCTTTAAACTGTGAAATAAATAATAATAATATAATGTAATAAAATATATCAAACATTTAATAATCATAAAATTTTTAGAATTAAGCTATAGAAGATATTATGACCAAACTATTAATTTCATTTTATTATAATTTAACGTGAAGTTTTAGCTAATTTTGTAGTAATAGAAAAGAAAAAAAAAATGAAAGGCAATTATTGTGATCTTCTAAAATTAATGTTCATTTATTTGAATTTTGGACTTAGTATCTCCAGTGATTTTTCCTCGATATTTGCATTGTAAAAAAACATTTATCATGGCTTAAATGCTTTAATTAATTTTTAACATTGAAAAGTTGAGAGTATTGAAAAGATAAAGAGAGAGAGAGAGAGAGAGAGAGAGAGAGAGAGAGAAAAGAAATGTCATATTCTGAAATTTTTAAATCTGTTAAAATATTAAATGATGAGATTACATTTGTATATTATTTCTAATTATAAAATCTCGTTGCCGCGAAACTCGCAATTTATTCTACATTTCAATACATATGAATATTACATTTATATAATATTTACGAAATTTTTGTAAAAATTTAAATAAGTATAAGATGACGAATAAATAGTATGTACATAAAAGTATTTTTGTACTTTAAAGAGATTGGAAATTATTCATTCACAGTCTATTTCGTTTCAGAGAAAAGTTTCTAATGGCAAGCGCGTCGTTTCTAAAATCGTATTGAGGTATTTCATGAAATTAAGCCAATGAAACACTGACTTTATCCACGTATATTGATTTATCAATATTGCACAGTCGATAGGCATTAAAAACACATTGTCAAGTATTCATTTTCATCGAGTGCCGTTTACTCTAATGGTACACACTGAACATTACACCGAACGGAAAAACCGATGAAAATGGCATGATAGAGGTAACCCGTAAATAGCAGAGATAGAAGAAATTAAAGGATGGAGTAGGAGAAGAGGGGGGAGGCTCAAACGAGCTGTAGATTAAAAGGACTCGAGTCTCGTAATTACGTCGCCTGCGCAGTGAGTTTCGCAATTGACGAGTACATAAGTACACGAAGGCACGAGCGCTCGTAAAGCCGGGCGAGGTGGAGCTCGGAAACGGAATTTTCAGAGAAGAGGTCGAGTAATGGTCAGGCGACAGGACGGAAGCTCCCGAAACCATAAATCAATGTGAGCGCAGCGTGCAACTGCCGGTACGCTTGGGGTGAAAGTAAAAGAGAAAATGTGGCTCGGATCATGAGCGATCGTTGCGTCGCGCGATGTGATTGGAAAGTGCGTCGGCGTATGGTGAAGCATCTTCCGATTTGAAAGACCGTTATGATCAATGTTCCTTCCTTCCACCCCTCGCTCGTTGCCCCACGCGTCTAACGATCGCCCAAGAGCAATGGCCGCACGCCATTTCTTTAAGCTCATCGCTTATTTACTCGAGGGTTACGTAAGCGGTTTAGCGGCCGATTGGAAAGATTGATGTGTAAATTTTTCCAAATCGCTGTCTTGCGGCATCGCTCCCAGTCAGCCTTTAATTAATGGCGCCTCCATAAAAATGCCTTCGACAGCTTTACAACTTCTTTTCGTTGGGCTCGGCCAGATATTATTACTCTGCTATTTATTAAGTAAACGTCAAAAGTCGATGGTGCGTCGATAGATCGATTGCTATCGTGTAGCTGGCTATTTTCACTTTTCACATGAGTAAATCATTGCTTTCCCGTCGCATTCCGGATCATTTGAACAAAAGATATATTTCTTTATTTTTTTAATTTCTTGTTGTTATATAATGTTATTAAGTTTAGCCATAAAAAATACATTGATTATGAAGAAAGATGAATTTTCCGTACAGTTTATAATGCATAGATATATAATGAAGTACAATAAATCTTTTACTAATATCGAATGGATCTTTATATGCAGTTCAATTGGGAAAATATTAGCTTAGAGTAATTGAAATTTCTTATTTCAACTACCAATCCGATAATGTTACCAGTAATATTCAATTTGAGATTAAGCTGAGATTTATTCAGACCTAAGTGAACTTTTCGATTTTATTCCATGAAATATATATAGTGAAGTATAAGTAATAACAATTATACATTATTCTATTGAATAAATTCTTCTCTAATAGGTTTTGTTTATAATTTTAGAAATCTCATTTTATTATTGTAAATCATTTTCTTCAAGCTTACAATAAATTTCAAGGGCTGCTTAATAATATGATTAACTAATATTTAAAAATAATAATATGAAAATAAATTAAGAAATAAATTAATTAATGCTTAATCATTTAAGGATATTAATTTATAAGTTGATATTATTTCTCGATATATTTATAAATTGGATGTACGTTATGCAGATAATAAATATTTATTCGTTTAGTATCGTAAAAAAATATATTCAACTTTATAGTGATAAAAGGTTTCTCTCTTTTTTTTTTTTAATTGTCGTGTCCAATCATTAATAATTCTATTTAGCTTTGTGATCCAAAAAGTATCATCATATCATCCATGTAGTCACTCTACAATTTATAAAATATGATTTTACAATTCCAGTATAAGTAGCTTTTATTTTCATTTTGTAATAGAATTCTATCACTCAAATCATCTTAAAAATATGAAATAATAATAGAATGTTTAATTTCAATCTAAATAATAGTACTATTTATGAAAAAAAAAACATAAAAAATAAGTAGAAAACATAAAAAAAAACAAGTCAAAAAAAAAAAAAAAAAGAGAGAAAAATAGAAGATTTTATGTTATTCAAAACGCGTTGATAACAGTATTTATCTCACCGTACAGATTTATGCGACTAGGAATCGAGATTAAAAGAATGTCTAATATTTTCATGTGACACGTCAGAGTTCTCGCTTAAAAAATAAAGAAGCATAAAGAGAAAAGTCGAAGTTATATGAAAAATATGATGAAGCGAATGAATAATGGAGAATATAATGCCTAAAATGTATATTATAAATAATATAGTAGATGAAATTTATTATCTTTGAAGTAAATTAACATAAGCATTTTAATTATTTAAATCTGTTATTCGACCTTTTACGTATGTGGTCTAGCACTAATTGTAATTGGACACATTTTTTTCCACGTTTAATGTTAACAAAGTAAAAGTATACAATTTTATTACTATATTAATAGTGGCTCTAATCCAATGCAGATTCTGATGTGGAGGAAATATTTATTATTATTATTATTATTATTATTATTATAACAAGTTTTATTCAATCATCATAATACGAGCATCATAGAAAATGCTTTCGATATCAAAATAGATGCAAAAAGAATTAGAACACTTATTTGCCGAAAATATATTAATTTCTCGTATCTCTATAACATACGTTTTTTCATGATATACCAATGACTGAAATATTTATGAATATATTGAGTATTATTCGAGTATAATCGCAATCAATAACTAATCATTGATTACTAATTATTGATACTAATTATTGTGAATAACAAATTATTCACAATTGGCCTCCCTCTAGAGTCTCGGTTAATTTTATTAAAACATTTAGAATAAGATCTATTCTACGATACAAGATTGTTAATGTATATGAAATTGTCTTTTGATTGCCAAGATATCCTCTTAATGCCATTAATCCACGAATGATGTAAAATGAAATAAAATAAACATGTTGTATAAACGAGGAGAATCTTCGAATGAAAAACTGACGAATGAAGCCATAAACCCCTTAACGACAATGTCTTCAAACTACACACAAATTAACAAATGATCTAAAAATAGTTGCGTGATTTTCACACGTTGGAGGCTTTGTTAAGACAAAGACCTTCGGAAATTTATGTGGAAAGGAATGTATTCACGACGAAGAATAAAACGAAATATAAAACGCGAGTATACCGAGAGGAAAACCCATATGCACTTTCAATTTATATCTAAATCTTAATTATAACTCGCATGTTAATGGCTCACTGTTAAAGCGTGAGTTACGGGATACGCGATTCCCTTTGCGTTCGAGATACGTGAAGTGATGGACAAATAAAGAGCGGCGATGCTCGCTCGCGATTAAATTCATGAATCCGCTGAAATGACAAGGTCGCGTCTCCCTTTTCGACGACTGCGATATCTCGCTACCCCCATTTTATTTTCCAAGTAAAAAGTTTAGTTTGCTCTTGGCAGACATAGTGGTCAGTGGCTTCGATTTCGTTTGACATAATAATTATGACGTAACCCGGCATTCGAGTAAAAGCAAATTCGATAACCTCGATTAAAAAGCCAATTGTCTTCGATTCATTTCATACTTCCTTCATTCTCGTACGTAGAGACGAGAGAGAAATCGCCGGTAATAGCATATACCATTACAAATGACACGCAGCCCCCGACGAATGAAACGCTTACGTAACTCTCCCCGATTCTCCGTACCGAAGTCTCAGTACCGCAAATGAAATTCCAGCTAAAAATCTCAGGCCTTCGCTCGTCCGCTCGCTCGCCTTGTGTACCAATGCGAAAAGAGCAGCGATTGCCCTCCACAAGTAGAAAGGCCCGAGATTGGTTGGACGAGTAGTAGAGAAGCTCGGCTGGTTGATCGATCGGGAGCGATATCGCAAGGAAGAGGATAAATGGTTACGTAATTATTTAAAGTTCCTCGCGCTTAATAACGAATTCCTAGCCACGTCGTCGACTATCAGACTCTCATCGGCGTCTATCTTTTCCGCTTCCTTCATCTCCTCCGTGCCGAGGCGTAGGTGCGCATAATGAGAAAGCCGTCGCGGCTGTTCGAGACATCACGACGACTGCGAGAAATAGCGGACATCGGGTTGGTTAGATTGGCATTGCCGCTGGAGGAGGGAAACCGTAAAAGGTGGGAAACCTCTACGAGGCTCCCAAGTCCCAGCTAAAAATTACCATCGCTTCTCCGGCGTCTCTCTCTCTCTCTCTCTCTCTCTCTCACTCTCTCACTCTCTTTCTCTCTCGCTCGCTCGTTTCTTTCTCTTTTTTCTGCCTTACTCGTCCCTCATCATTCGCCTCTCTACCCCCTTCCCACCCCTCTCACCGAGAGCCCACATTTAATGCCTCCTACTCATCCTCGTTGCTCCCCGATGCTCGGTTTCCTGCCTCTTCTTCCTCACTCCTTCTCTCTGCCTCTCTCCTCTCTCTCTCTCTCTCTCTCTCTCTCTCTCTCTCTCTATCTCTCTCTCTATCTCTATCTCTATCTCTATCTCTTTCCAGTCTCGCGCCTTTTATCTCTCTTGAATTCTTCACATACTCGTGATATACTTTAATGGGTAATTTGGTTTTTAGATGCCGATCTTTTGCAAGTATTTTGAATCGAGTCGTAAGACTTCGTAGTTTCAATCTTATCACGCTAGATGTGTATAATTCGTAAATATTCTCTTCTTTTAACTCATCAACAATTTAATAATATAATAATAATAATCGCTGAGAAATACAGTTGTTAATGAAATAAATTTACATTTAAATTATAAATGTGATTGCATCGAAGAAATATAATGCAATTTTGAATTGCAATTCCAAATAGATAATATTATTTAATAATTATAGATACAATAAATTAATCGGCACTATTCTCAATCATAAAGATTTTATTTATCATTAATTTTATTTTTATGTATAAAACTGAAAATTATATTTCATACTAATAAGTAATGCCTATCCATAATCGAGTCATTAATTTTAAACTTTGCACTTTATCTAGGATTGTAGCTTGTTGTATACAATAGTGTCCAGTTTTATAAAATGCAATGAGTTTCTAACAAATAATTGCCAATAAAAATGATAATATTTTTTAAAAAATCAAGTCAGTTTGCCATATGAATTGTTAACGTCGGATTACATGTAAGCAATTTAATAGCTTATACAGTGAATGTTCATATTATGCCTCTTTCATATTTATAATAAACCTGTTTTTATCGCTTCGATCCATTACAATAGAGTTTTATAGTTTTTTTTTCTTCAAACTCTTATTTAAATGTACAAACAAAAAAAGCATATTCTATAGCTTAAGTATTTTATATTAATGAAATGGTTTTTACATGTAGAATTTAATGTAATCTGTAAAATATTTAAGTGGGTACTCATTGTTAGACGCTCGACGTATAAGTCTTCGATAATAATGTAAGTGGATCAAATTTGCGATGATCGAAACATTTCCAGTATAACAATAAACAAATCATAAATCATTAAAACGTCGCAAATTCAAATATGAATTAAAATTTTATCCTTAAATTAATTATATAATTTTTATCCAAGCTGTATCACACTAATTATTCCACTAGAAAAATTAAAAAATAATTATTAACATATTAACAATTAAATATTTATGTGCATGCATACATCCTTATATATACATCTATATATTTATGGATACTTTAAATATCAATTGACATGACTTTCTAATTTACATCTAACATTTACTTCACATTTTCTACTTCTCCAATTTTTGTACCACATACATCTTTGTATTATACTTTTATATTTTATCGACAAGGCATTTTAGCTTATCTCAATCTATGCTATTCAATTACTTATCCCTTATTAGCTTAAGTACAGAGTTATCCCTCATAATTATGCAATTTTTTTATTTCTTACTTATTTTTTGTTTTGATGTAACATTTTTTAAACGCATTTACTTTCAAACACTTCCTCGCGTTTAGTGTTTGGTAAGAGTATTTATATTACAATTAGTAATAGTAGTATTAATGATAATATTAATAGTAACAATAATAACAACAACAATAATAATAATCATAATGATAAAAGTATCGGTCAATGATATCATTACTTTTATACATCTCAACATACAAATTATGTAAAAGGAGAAAATATCTTAGAAAATAGTATATGCAATCGTTTTCTATTTTACTACATTAGATAATTTTCTGCTCAACCTACACACGAAATGTCTTGCATTTTATATACTCTTAAATGATTGTTCTCGATAATTTAAAAAAAAAAGAAGAAAAACTATTGTTTTTCGAATTATTATCATTTTTCTTTTACCTAGTAATGAAAATCGTTATCGCTTAAAAAGTTTCTTCTACATTACTCTATGTTATTCGATAATTTCACAAGAATGTTATCTAAGTTTTTATTGCATCCGTTAAGAAACATCGATAAAATGTTTTCTGAATATAATTGATTTTTTTCCTAATATTATTACAATTACGCAACACAATTTGGTTTATCCACACATGTATGTATGCGTGTATCTTAAATATTGTAATGTAGAGATGACAATTAGATTTCATTGAACGCGTGTCCCATTTGTTTACATTTGCTATAATTCTTTAATTTTTTACTCTACTTATTATTCATCGTGCGAGAAAAGACTTCGAATTAATTTATAATATCGCTTGCGCAATTATTTATCTTACACAATTTAATGTGCATTCACATAGAACGACTTCGACACTGATGAGCAAAGAAGTACAATAACAATTATAAAATTCATTTTTAAATATAAATTGTCAATCAGTATAATACCAAAAAATAATTGTCCTCGGGACCTTGCAACTCCTAACGAATTGTAACGCAATACAAATATATCGATATGTTGTGATTAAGCGTAGAATTTGATGGAGGGTAAATGGCAACGTCCCTTTACGAAGGTTTATCAGGAAATTAAAATAGATGTAAAGATGCTCGAATCCTGAATAATAATTAAAATCCAAGGGAAAAGAGAAAAATAAAGAAAAGAGACATTTCACGGAGCGTTGCGTTCGTTTCTAACAAGGCGCTTTGCGTGGCACGAGAGGAGTGCATTTATATACGAAATGAGAGGGGGGAGGGGGGAAGCTCAAGAGGCGTGAGTTAATGCGATGCTCCGAGTAAAAATTACGAGACCGTCTAATAAGAAGTGGAGCCATTGAGACTGAAGAGGATGCACACACCGAGAACTCGACCGATCTGTTCATCCGATTACTCCCACCGACGTTTTCCCTCCGACTGCTTCCAATCTCTTTGTCTCTCCCTTTGTCTCCCCCATACTGTATATCTTTGTGACGCCCATTTTCTTTAAGTTAGCCTTTCTTGGGCGCCTATTTATTTCACTCATCGTCGTCTTGTTTTCTCTCACATTCCCTCCTTCGCTCCCCTACCATTTTTTGGCTCCTTATTCTTCTGTATAGAGTGGTGTGATTCCAGTAATTGCTAATTATTTCCAAACTCGTTAGTCTTAACAAGTAAATCGATTTTACATTTGGACGCATAAAGGATGGATTCATCCCATGACTTTTAAATGTAATATTATTTCATCAACTCCTTTATCAAATGTTAATGTTACAAATACTATATGCGTACTTAAAGAAATATATGGCAAAATAACAATACTAAGGTTTACTGATGCTATAAACGTATGTAAAGTTTGCATTTTTTCTTCTTTTTTCTTCTCTGTTTATTGTTTTGTTTTTGTTTTGTTTTTTACTTTTAGCTATAAACGATAGCAAAGAAAACTTCGAAATACTAATCATGAATTGTAGTAAAAGTAGGATCAGTACCGTACAATTGCGTTATATATATTAGTTTTTGAATTTTTAAAAACTAAATAAAGCCTGATATAAGACTGTATACGGATGAATGTTTTTAATTCTTAATACACGGACCATTATTTAAGACAGAGCGTAAGCGTAGCCAACTTTAATATTGAATACCGTTGGACGAGAATATCCCGAAAAGCGTATTAATATCCTTTTTGTACGAGAGAAACGAATTCGTTGTTTAAAACAAAGCCTCTATTATATTCAGCACACGGTCGGTAAAACAGTGAATAAGTAAAAATGGCACTTTCACGCTTCCTTGTGTTATTTAAGAGCATGGCATGTCTACATTTAAAGCAAATTGCAAACGTCAGTCACCGATTTCATCCATAATAGTATATTAAACTTTAAGCTCATGAAATTATTTAAATTTTATAATTTTGGATTCTCTGTTTTGTTCGTTCTTTTTCAGCTGCCACGAAGTATCTCGAGAATGTCACTGAATCGCCACTCCGAAACGTCCTGGTAGGATGTAAGGGTAACATCGGCAGCCTGTCCCTTCGCCATCCGCAACAAGTACTTATAGCGAAGGAGGAAGCCCCGTGGCTTTCCCCTAGTGCAAATACCTCGAAGGCTGTCAGACGCTCATCCGCGTCCTGGACGAGACCCGACTCTCCCTCTCCAATAACCTAGCACCACCTTACATCTCGCTCGCACACTCGCCCCAAGAGATAAAGCTCGCGTGCCCCTGAGCCGCGCATGCGCCCCAATCGCCCTTTGCATCTCTACGGCTAGGCTCGATTAATACTTAATAATGAGGCCCACGGACGCACGCGAGATTCGGGTTCTATATTTGGACAGTTAGCGGACGCTTCTACGAGAGTTCACCACAGAACTGAGATAACTTAATTAAGCGAATGGAGGTCGCGCGGTTTTTTTTTTCGTAACGTAATGTTAATTCAATTCCGCGCGAGATTGTCGAGGGCGATGATGTAAGTTGGGAAGTGATGAGGCAGTTGAAGCAGGTTTTTTTTTTATTGTTTTTTTCTTTTTACAGCGGATGCAGTTGCTTCTCCTCGGATCGCACCTTCGTGATAAAGTCGAACTTTCATTTTGAATAAACTTTCGGAATTATGAGGAAAGGGAAAGGGCTACAATGCCGCCTTGTCGAGCTCATCGTTCCAGAAAAAAAAACTACTTCTTTTATTAATTATCCTGCGAGCAGATAATAAAAACGAAATAAGCAATAAATTTATATTTTATGTTAAGTTATTAAAGGTCGTTAAAACTGCCTCTTTTACTAAATGAGCGTGGTGGCCCATTTCGGGATAACTATGATTATTATATATAAAAAATTTGACAAGTTATATGACATAAATTATTTTACATATAAATTGGGGAATTAATGTTTGCTTCCTTCATATTTAAAGAGGTAATTTCATCAAACGACAATTTTATGTTGTCGGCTATTTTATAAATAAAAAAGGCGGACGAAACTATTACGATATTTTAAAAATTATTTAGATAAAGGAGCAATTAGTAAAAGCATTCTTTTAAAAGCATAATTTTAAGTTTTAAAAGAATAGCGAACGATATTCTCGCTTTTAGCTGATCAAAAAAGTTCGTTTTCCTTGCAAAGCCCACATTGCTTATCGAAACGACTGACTAATCTAAAAAAAAATTAACAATAGTGGTCGAGTGCAATATATCGTATTTACGCGATGCTCTACATCGAAGAAGTAATGAATAAATCGAGAGTCACAGATAAGTAATTAAAACCAAGCGAATAAATATCGAAATAAACACCGATATAAGATATTGATTAAAAGTGCATTTTCCATTGTTGTTATGATCCCTTATTGGGAAAAAAATTTGCCACACATATTATCAACTACTACGACATCTAATCAGATGTAAGATAATTTTATACAAAAACTAATAATAAATTGATTTATTTAATTAAATTATGTTTGAGTAAAATTTTATGTTAATTTAAAATAAGCGTATAAAAATTAGAATAAATTAAAATAACGCAATAAATACGATGACTATATTGAATTTATATATATATATATATATATAATTTGATAAAAATTCCTCATTGAAAGACAATTCATTTTTAAAATAACGAGGAAAATTTAAAGTCACATGTTTTTCTTTTAGTCGAATATATATTTTTAAGTGCTATAATTTATTAAGTTATTTTTTTCTCTTCGTAAAAAAAAAAAAATTAAAAACTTTTATTCAAGATAGTATTTAAAATCTAATTAAATGTTGTTACTATGTATTTATAAAGTTAATATCGAATTTCAGTTCCGAGAGAAATGTGCAAAAATTTAAGAATTGTATGTTTAACTACAAAAAAAAACGGAACCTTAACAATATTCACTACTAATTCCTATTGTAAAATAATTTTTACAATTTTTATGTTTTCAGATGACGCAGGGGGTGAGTGCAATTTTATTTAATATCCCTTTACTATTTTCTTCATTTATGGCTTATAACGTATATTCTTTAGACAAAAATTTTAGCAGAAATATCATATGTGCCAGTGTGTGTATATATGTGTAAATATGTGCATGCCTGTTTATAATGTTGCATAAGCTATTATTAAAATTAAAGGAATATTATAGTACACAATTATCCTTATATTACCCATCCAATAATATTAAAAATCGCTTTAATAACAGCGTCATAAAATACTGATATAACAATTGTAGTGAATTCTAGTAATGTGGGAAAATTTTTCATACCATTCTCTATGTTGGTAAGCATAGTAAATATATAAATCCTCAGTGTGATATAATATCTATGATACAATATGTATCATGTCGGGGGAGGGGGTGTCCGAGACACTTAAGATGCCAAATTCTAATTTTATTAAAAAAAAATCCACTGTATCCGCTGACCAATCGATTAATGTATCGATGATCGTATGTATGACCAGTCGGCATTTATTTCACAGATATTTTAGTATCATTGATGGAAAAAGTATATTTTCCAATATGTTGATAATCCAGTGGTAAATTATAACACTTAAATAAATTTGAAGTGTAGTGAGGGATAAGCAGAACAATCATAAGTACACGTTAGGTCGTTAATGTATCTTATATTTGATATCAACTAATCGATGTGTGAATAATGAAGTAAAATAATAATGCAAGTAAGTCCAGATGTGCTAGTAAAATATATATCTAAAGTCAAAATAAAACACAAAAACTGAATTTGTTAATGCTAAGAAAAATGAATTTATTTTCTAAGAGTATCATATTTCAAGGAAAATTCTTGCATTAGGTTACTTTAAATTCTCGTATATTTACAGTTATCAAAATTCTGGCATAAATTTGTATTTAAATACTTAAAATTATAAATAATTTTACATAATTTTAAAATAAATTTAAATTAAAATTTAAAACGAATATTAAGTCTCAAATTGCACTGGAATATTTATTTACTCCTCGTTATAACATGGGCTTTCTTTTTGCTTTTGTCTTATCCAAGTATTTATTTTCCATTTTACTCACCAATGCTGTATAATGTTAATACCCTTTCTAAATTTCAAATTAATTAAAATATTATATATTCAATTAGCATAACACATGAAAGCATAACACATAACAATTAAGATGTTTTTCGTTAAATGACATTTAATCAACGCATCCATACATATATACACCCACGTTCTTGAGAAACTACTCACACCGATAAGAGCGTACTCCTTTCAGACACGTAAAAGCTGTGTCATACAATAGCATTTTTACACTCGTCTGTACTTACGTCCAAAATTACTATAACGAGACTGAATTTTACATCTCGTCAACACTGCAGCCCAGTAATATTAATCCAATTGTTACTTTGAAAGAGCAATATTTGAACTCTTTATTGATGGCGATTTTGGCCAATCAAAACAACTCGACGTCAACAATGCTCTCCCCAGTATGTTTATAATGGACAAGGCCGTTGCATCCCGTGACACCTTTATGAATAAATCCGCTCCGACGAAGCAGTGGGCAAAAAGGTGCAAAAGAAGGAAACGAGAGAAATCCCGCGGTGCCTGACACCGGAATAAGGTAACCAGAACAATGCGTAGAACAACGCCCGGAAGCAGCCGGACATTTGCGTAAGCGAATTCCCGAGGACCCGCGAACTCGCGACCTCCACGCCTATTAACAATAATAATTGCCGTCAGCTAGCTTTTGCTGTTTTTCTTTATCATCGCGGACGGACTGTCTTTCCCGTATAAATATGCAGGCCGGCCGTCACCGCTGCTCTAAATTCTTATCGACTTGGAGCTCTTCGAGGGAATCGCCGTATAATTGATGACGCCAACGTCGGCTTACCGAAAACAATTATCGCCCAACAATTATGAAAGGGAAGTTATAATATAATAATAGAGCATCATGATCGGCTTCTTGGGCCCGTAGTCACGAGCGTTCCAATGACTTTCAAGGGTTTCTACGTTTTAAGGCCCGGATGTGCTATTTCGTGCCGATTGTCGTTTCAGATTCGTGAAAAGTCGTCGTCTTGCTCCAAGCAATTGTGATCTCAAATCGACTCACTTCCTAATTAAACGGTATTTATTACCTTTCTAATTTTTTTGTTTTGCCATTCTGAGTGTGTGCGTGCATGCGTATGTGGATTAGAGCAAATAAATAAATAAATAAATAAATAAATAAAAAAATTATTTATAGTTACGATGAATTACGATAATCTTGAGAAAGTTACTTAAGCTATCATACCGAATTTCACGGTCGATTAAATTTACCTTCAACACACCCGATTTCGCGTTTAATTAGAAAACTAATTGGTGTAAAGTCGGTAGAGATCGTGGTATTATACTTATACTATCATAATACTTTAAAAAATAAAGTTAAAAACAAGATAAATTAATAGATACGTGAGCAATATTTTTTATTTTTCCATTATCAAATAAGGTTCTATGCATGGCAGCTAGCAATATACATATTATCTATCATTATCACTGATATTACGTCAATCGTCGGTTAAAAATATAAAAATCAACTTAGTCCATATATCGAACGAAACATCAAAATATGACGATATTGATTCACTTAAAATAAAGACGGGCGCATAGTTAAGTAAAATTTTAAGTTATAATAAAAATGGTTAGGCTGGTGATGAAGAAACTATACTCGCTTCCAGCAATTTACATATTTTTCATAAAGACAGTATGTCGTATTTACTACTAAATGCTTTTTCTTATATAATAATCGACACCGACATAATGTGATATTTGTTTTTATTATAATTTCGATGATGCGGTCAATCTAGGGACAAGTATATAAATAATATGCTAATGAAATTCATCGATCCTAACTCTAGTTTATATTACATGTTACTTTATATTACAATCACATGAATATTAATGAATAGTGGTGGAATTAATTGAGCCCTTCGTATAATAGTGATAATGCAACTTTATCGATCAAATAATTAAATAAAAGGATGCGTTGGTGTATTGCATAATAATTAATACAATAATTTATTAGATCGTTGGAAATCTATTATAATTTATTTTGTTCCAATTGTTAAATTGTTATTTCAATCATTCGTTATTAGTAAAATATAAATACAATAGGTAATTTTAGAATATAGTGCATATGGTAAAAATAATGCATACGTTACGTGAAAGATTTTTAATGTTTATTATTCTAATGGATGACAATTGTACCAAGATGTTTTATTATTATAAAAATTTATATTTCCATCGCAGTGTTCACGGAGAATTATCGCTTTTCTCATTTAAAATTTCTTTTCGGTTCTCCACACTTCATACGTGTAAAAAAACTTAATACTTGTATGGATAACACTCGCACATTGTAAAGCATTCGAACGAGAAAACATTTCAAATTTATTCATTTCTAAACTACGTTTTAAAATTCACCGATAAAGGAAGTCTGTTATCATGCACGTGTGCGCGCGCGCGCGCGCTCACCAATACAGACACGTAATTATGACATACCGATAGCTACGCCATTCCAAATGACTAAATAACTCTATATTAAAGAATCGGAAGAAAAAAAATCATTAACCAAGACAGATGCTCACCTTGCGTGTGAGCAGGTCGAGATCCCCGCGTGATCGTTAAGTTCGCGGAAAATCAACGGAAAAGCGTTGGTTTCATCTTCACAAGAGGTAAAGACTAGGTGGTGTAAAATTCATAACACCGGCTACCATAAGCAGCCGCGAAGAGCGCACGTAAAGGCTAGAGGGTGCGATCGTCGTGTCAACCGTCGACGACGTCGTCAAGAGGTCGATGAAAGGCCGCCGGATGAAAAATTTTTCCCGCCTTTTCAAATGAGGCGGGTGCCACTCCACAGCAGGTGGTACGCGCACCATACGTTCGCTCCTGGCAGCCTCGACGAGTGCAGGAGTGCAGGTGATGATGCACATACAGTCGGTCGCGGCTCCCCTGCCCACTCTCTCTCTCTCTCTCTCTTTCTCTCTCACTCACTCACTCACTCACTCACTCACTCACTCTCTGTCTGAATACACGCACGTAAGTAAGTGCGCCAGGGCTAAGTACGTTGCGCAGTATCGTGCGTGCATAGGATGCGCGAGCGGCTGCTCTCTTGCGTTTTTGTGCGAATTCTTGCGACCGCTCGCTCATTTCTATACCGTATCTGCTACTTTATCTGCAATTTTTCACTTGCCAAGCCACTGCCGCGCTCCTGATTGCGCTGAATACGAGATGCGAATGTATGTCCATTGTCGCGCCCTGGAGATGAATAAGACTCGGGTATCGTTGACCTTTTGGTGTCGCTTTTCCGTCACGATGACTTATGCGTACGAATCTTGAGTTTTGCAAACGGATTAATCAAATTTTAAAGTCTCCGTTCTCGGCCCGATCAAGAAAATTGATGTTATTAATTGTGAGTATATTACACGTACGCGCACGAATATTTTCATCAAACCGATAAAAATCAGCATTTCCTTACTCTTGAATTTTTATATTAAATTCATCATATGTTTGATCAATTTTTAATATCATTTAATTGGGAATATTTAATCGTATAACTTGGTATCCTTCATCTGCCGTTTTCATAGCGACAATACAATATTCGTAGACAGACTCGTGTTTAATAAATTACATTATAATGTTATACACATTTAAAAATTAACATACTGTGCCTTGATTTTGACACCTGCCACTTTACATGAAGGTGAAATTTTCTTTTTCAATGGAACAGTTTTTAAGGGAAATTGTTATTGTAAAAGGTAAGAAGCTACATAAATTACGGTCTACCGTTCATGTGTAAGTTAACATGGACAATGAACCGTGATTATGTAATGAATTTAATAAGCATTAAAGAAGGTTGAACGACCAATTTTGCGATATGGAAGTCGTGCGAACCAAGTGATCTTGAGACACAGAACCGTGTTAAATATTCCACTCGGTAAGATGAAATAAATAAATTGACTGAGTATCGAGGTCGGCTAGAGAAGAAGAGAAAAGAGAGAGAGAGAGAGAGAGAGAGAGAGAGAGAAGCGAAGAAGAAAAGAGGAACGAATAGAGCGCGTGACGTCGTGAAACGAAAGAAATAAAAGAGGATCAGCGGGGATTTCTCGGAGATCTCGTGGCTAATGTATAAAGGCCTTGGCGGCACAGGAAAGCAAGGATACGGAATTTGCGGACTCGATATACGCACACCCCACGGACGCGTCCTTTCTTTTTCTCTTTTACGAGCGTTCGCAACGCTTTTCTTTCCTCGGCAATAATTCCCTCTTCCACGAAAGAAAGAAATGAAGAAAAAACGAGTGAGATAAAATGGAGTGCACGAGCTTACTACTCTCCCCATATTCCTTTATCCGCCCTATTCTCTCCTTCTCTTTCGCTTTCGCCCTTTCGCCTCGTTCTCCCAACGGACACCTATCTCCCGCTCTTTATCTCGCTCTTGCGGCCCACACTCCTTCTCACCTCCTGCACGGTGCGGCGAGGGGACAGACCGACAGAGATAAACAGCACTTCCGCACGGGGAGAGAAACACGCCCGGAGAACGAACCGGTGGAGGGGGCTGAGGGGGAGCACGTAGGCAGCTAAAGAAGGAGCGAGAGGCAGAAAATACGACGACGAGGGAGGGAACGGGTAATAATAAAAGAAATACGAGAGTAGAAGAGAATGAGTAAGAGAGAGAGAGAGAGAGAGAGAGACCAAGGTCCGCGTACATATCTGTTGGCGCTCTCTACTCTACTCAGGAGAGTCGGCGGAGAGCCCGCAGGAGAGAGTCACACCTGAGCGCTCACGCTTCCTCTCATCCGTTCCATACGATATCCCTCCCTCCCTCTCTATCGCTCTCTCGTTCTCGCTCTTGCTCTCACACTCTCCCGCTCACGCGTGTATTGTAGTTTAGCAAAGTACGATGGGCAACCAACGTTTTTTCTTCTTTTTTTTTCCTCTTTTTTTTTTTTTTTACGACACGAAAAAAGTACGAGATAGGGGGATGTATAATGGCTCCGTAAGAGTAACTGCTATGTGGGCGACTGCAAAGTATTTTCGCATTTTTTCTCTCTGGACGTGAATTTTTTTTTTTCTGCTTTTATTATGTGCTTCCGTTGGATTTATCGATTCGTCGCGTTCGAGGTTGCTTTAAAGAAAAAAATTTTAACAATATAATATACATGGCAAATAGGCTAATGATAGTTTAATGATTCTTCTGGTCGCTCAATGGGCAAAATCAATCCCATATATAATGGCCTATTTCTTTGTGGACTTTGGCAAAGCGAGATTTCTTACCCATCATTCCCACGGAAAAGACAGACACTCGAGACGAGATATACGTAGGTCTATAGACGTCGAAGAAAATCATTCGTAAATACACGTTTTTCAAGGCACTTTGATGTCTAATCAAATGATCATCGGAGTCGTCTACGAGATAACGCTCGTGCTCCGACGATCGCTATGAAAATGCCGTTCACATTTCATCCATCCTACATTACCATTAAATTGTCCTTCCGACGCCATTCGGCCCAAAATAATTAATCCGACCTCTTGCGAGCGGATGGAGTTTCTTAAACGTAACCGCTCGCCGAGCGGGCAATTAAAGACTATGCGAAAAATATGCGGAAAGACTGGCGAACTATGGAAAGATGCTGCGAACTTCCATTATTGCGCACTTTATCCCACGGTCGGGTAAAAGCGCGGATCTCATAAACAGAGACAGAGCCGTGTATGTAATCAGAAGGTACAGGAGGTGCGTAGGAGCTCGAGGACTTTAAAGGTAAAAGGCGCCGTAAGAGTAGCAACGGCGGAATAAAATGAAACGATAAATTTCCATCGTGCCTTTGTTGGGCTCTGGACTCGAGAGCTCAAAGTCATAAGCCATAGTGAGTGAGAGATAGAGATAGAGATAGAGAGAGAGAGAGAGAGAGAGAGAGAGAGAGAGAGAGAACGGGAGCGACCGTTACGAGCGAAGGCCGAGCGGAGTCGCGGAGTCGCGAGTATCTGCTCCTCGTGCTTCCTGAGGCCTTATGGAGCGCCCTCCCTCGATCCTGGTTTTGCCGCGTTTTTGGGTGGAAGAGTCTTTAGCCTGTTTGAGAGCCCCTTGTAAAGCGATTCGAAACGAAATTCCAGCCCGTATTGATTAATTATTCATTGAAACTTTCGAGTTTATGATAATGCTGCGTGAATTGCGTGAAAGTATTGGAGTGGGATCGAGCCGCGCGGTTTACGAGCAGCGTATGTGTATGGTCGACGTTACATATCAGTCACGAAAAATTTAGTAGCATTGAGGTAATTGATGATGATGCGTTGGTTAAAGTTAATCAAAATGTCGAAACATTGTTCTTTTTGATTGAAGATTGAAGGCGCACCTTATCGGCAAATATGACACTTTCCATGATTAAAACAAATATAAACAATATATTAATATACAAATAAAAACAAATGGCTTCTAACGTACCAATAACAATAGTTGGTAATTGGTCGATGTAATTGGTCGCGTAAGCTCGTGATATAAAAATGTGAGATTATCTTAATTGAAAATGATATTATGTGCAGGAGGGTGAGAATATAAATTTATGCTCAAGTTATCCCGATAATAACGATACCCACGGGTCCTTTAAAAGCACTTTCTCTCCATTCTCCTTAGCGTTAAATTCCATAAATCTCGAGACTATTTTAAAGCTTAATAGCATTTAATGACAATTTCCTCCGATATTCCAAAAAGAAGTCGACCGATGAAATGTATTATAAAGCATTAATATTACAATCGGCTTATCTTCTTGTGCTTCTTCTTCTCTTACTTCTTCTTATCATTCCTATTATTATTATTTTTGTTTTCATTGATCGCGCGAAAGTGCGTAAAATTAAATAAAACATCCAACCGCACAACGTTACATAAATACATAACTAATTACGTTTGCTAATTACGAAGATCTGCTAGTTACAAATGAAATATACCGTTAATTATAATATTTACAATCAATTATAGATATCCTAGAAAGAAAAATACAGGGGTCAATTGATACAAATAAATTATGTTACGTATTTTATCGAACGTATCATTACAGTCTAATTAAAATTCGGCTTTGTTTAATTAAAACGTTCTTGCAAAGCGACGTTGAATGTTTCGTAGACACGAATGAGGCCTAATTCCCAACAATTTATTGCGTCAAATGTTATCCAGCGAATACTGGAATAACAATTAATTTTTTCACAATCTTTTCAAAATCTTAACTTAATGAATTACAACAATACAATGTGACGAAGCCTCGTTGTTAGCGCACTTGTCGTAAATGCACCCATTCGCTAATCGACGAAACGTTAAATCGCTGGATTGTGGAATTTTCAAAATGCACTATGGGAATGGTGTCCAATTGCTACAATAGGAACGCCCGGGTCCATCGACATTGTTCCAATTATTCGAAAAATTTGCTCCTCTGCCCGTTGGCCAGGAGATACCGTTTCCTCATCGACTATCAAATACTTCATTAAAATAATCATAAAACGTTGATTATTATCCAGCGACCTTCTTCAACTTCGATTATTCGATAATCGAGGGAGAGATTTAGAGAAAACTAGACCTTCTAATGCAATTCAAGATAGAGTCAATGAAGATATAAGAGTCACATTGTTTAACAAATACTGAATGTGATGCACTGTTAATTGTGGCTAATTGTGGCATGTGTCGATAAACTGCCATGGGGGTGGGTTGAGTCGGGGGTAATGTTGGAGCAAAGGCGCATTATTTCATTAATTTAATTATTTGAAACGCGCAATCGGCCAAATAAACTTTTTAGTTTGCGAAAAAATGCGATGGCGATTTTTTCGGTACCATTACGGCCGAATACTAGTTTCAATGTTCCTCACGCTTTCACAGTCATTTATTTATCTTTTTAATCGATAACGTAAACAGAGACGAAAAAAAAAAAGGATTGTTATTAATGATGAAAGCGCGTCGTATTGATGACGTTGTCGATTTAAATTGCTGACACTCCGCCGTCATATAGGCATACGACAGTCAAAAATGTTTTACAACTTGAAATACTTTTTCAAAATTAAACCAATAATACAATCTACTACAATAGCATCTTCGTCTATATACCCGTAAAATATATAAACAAAAACAAAAAAACACTTTTCGAATATCGTGGCTTTAAAAAGCAAAAAAAGAGTAAAAAAAAAAAAAAACAATAAAGTATGATAAAATATTCTATGACATTATTGGTTGAATAAGAATTGTCTGTATTGTGTAAGAAGCGTTAAAAATTTGAAAATGTTGGCGATACATTGGCGTTATATTAAATAGATAATAGAATTATTATAGTTGAATGGAGAAAATAGTTTGGAATAAACGTGTAGCGTTTACCTCACCGCAATTTCCACTGGCTTTTAGAATTGCTCTCGCGATACGGCAAAACTATGTTGAAATTGTAGAGCATATGGAGTGTAAAATCGAGCGATGATAGGGTTATTGCGTAAAATTTTTCCAACATCGTTTTGAATCCGAATTTGTAAACTTTCGGCTACATTTTATAAGCACATAATCTTCACAATAGCTAATAAATCACAACAATTCGCATTCACTTTAAATAAATTCATTGGACTCTAGAGACGAATTAAATTAAACATATTGCCATATATATTATGATATTCACAAATTCTTCTGACTACCTCGTACTATTATGTTTTATCTTATGTTAAATGATAAATAACTCATTGAATGGGCCATTGAATAGCATTGTCAAAGCGATATGCAAAACTATATCTACTTAAGTACAACAATAGATAATGTCTTAGCATAAACTAATAGGTTGATGTCAAGAGGTTAAAAGAAGGAAAAACTAGAAAAAGAAATGAAGTGGAAAGCGACGCAAGCGATTATCATACACAGGTATTAAGCAAGTGGAAAAGCTCACAAAAGTAACAAAAGCTTATTAAACGCTTTGGGAAAATTGCTAAAACGCTCGCTAAACAATCGCCAATTAATCGGAATCTCGCGCTTCTTACGGCCATTTTTAATGGACTGACAAAAAGTTTGGGGCATCGGTGAAAGGAGAAGAGACACATCGCTACGAAGAGACAATTAACGAGAGCACCGAAGTAAAGGATCGGTCGAAAGAAATCCCCGAGGCAGCGTTGCGTAGACTGTGCGTATACCCGTGTGTGTCTGAGAGATAGAGATAGAGATATCGTGATAGATAGACGCGGGGGGAGGGGGAGGGGGAGGGAGGG
>NW_011948419.1:1796130-1820870 GCF_000503995.2 Ceratosolen solmsi marchali | reverse complement strand
GGGGGGGGGGGGGGGGGGGGGGGGGGGGGGGGGGGGGGGGGGGGGGGGTGTGGTAAGGAGGTAATGGAGAAAGAAAGAACTGGCGCGCGCGCCCTCCTGGGCGTCCGGAGGTAATTCCCTTTAATCGAAGGAGGATGTGGAGTCGGTTAAACCGAAGTCCAGTCAGTCAGTCAGTGTCATTGGGAGAGAGAGAGAGAGAGAGAGAGAGAGAGAGAGAGAGAGAGGAACGTCAGCTGCCCGGATGTCTCCCCCATCTGTGTGCCGAGGAGCTCGGGACTCGTGTTGTGGGGGCACCCATGTGAGACACCACCTTCTCCTACTTGGACGTCTCTTCGACTACGTCCATCCGTCCGTGAGTGGGTGCGTGCCTGTATGCGTGCGTGCGCGCATACGCGCTTACGCCGACGGCTCAGGTGGACCCACCACGCCGGAGCCAACCCCTCTGCGTACGCCAGACCCGCGTCGCAACGATCCACTGCTCCTTTGCTTTTCGTCTCCCCTCCCTCCCACGCGCTCCACCGCTATCATCATCAAATACATCTCTCGTTCGTTATCATTCTCACGTCTGTCGCGCGTGAAATGCGGCCACGATACCGGTCCAAGGTTCGGGCAGTCCTCCTATACCAATCCGCCTAACCACCTATTATGGGGTTTGGCATTATTCCGTTACCATCCTCTTGGACGCATAAGACATGGTGCGATACGTGACGGGCTTCCTTCGAGAAGAGTGTGGAAGCCAAGGAGACGCCTTTTAACTGTATTATGCACATTGGGATGGTGAAGTTGTAGCCCGGGAATACGGTAAGAAGTCGAGGATAGACAGAACGTGTATGAAAATTGAAAAGACGACTTGCCGAGCATTTTTAATTTTAATGGATTTCGAATGTTATTTAATGTAAAAAATTTTAATGGCAGATGTCCTTTACGTGAGTGGATCAAATTTTTACAGATTCCTCTTTCGTGTGTAATGCACAGCCGCGGCATGGAAGAAACGCGAAGAAATTCCTGAGAGCAAGATAGCCTTCGTATATTGATTATACGATACGTTTCGACCGGAGATAAATTATACACGTGGCTTTGAATTGAGTTGGCTGCTGAATTTTCATTTAGGCATTTTTCGATTATTAAAGCGAATGGTATTGTCGTGTGGCATCTAATGAATAAATAAGACTTGCTACAAGTGCGATATTGAATTTTTCGCGACGTACGCGAATCGCTTAAAAAGCAGTCGTTTTTATCGTATGTTTTTATCCCGAAAAATCAATTTCTCGAGTATCTTCACCGCGTAGCTTTTCACGCATTCACCATCGCAATAGTTATAGTAGTAGTAGTAGTAGTAGTTATCGTAGAATTGTTTTTCCTATCTCGTCTTTGATACGATCGACGCGATTAGTTTTCTGGAATAGGTAGAGGGTGGATAGCTCGCACAGTCATTGACAACGAGGATTTTCCGTTCGTTCGCTCCAACCCGTTTGATGGCAAGATCCGTCCCATCCCATTGGCATTTGCATAAAGAAATCAATTGATATCGTAACAGTTGGGTCGCCCACATTAGCTACTAATCAATCCCCACCCACGTATTAATTCGCCATTGAACGAGTTCAAGGAGGTCGAATTGGGTGGGTAGGGGCGGGGCGAGTCTGAGAAATGAAGTGGAGGGGTAGGGTCTATCTCTATCTCCGTCATTCTCTCTCTCGTCATTCTCTCTCTCGTCATTCTCTCTTGTTAGTAGCTCCGGAGTTCAATGTCGGATGGGCTTATCGGTTGCCGATCGGCCGCTTCTCGAGGGAAAGGGCGACGTGGCGCCTCCTCCTCCTCATCCTCCTCCTCCACCTCCTCCCACACGCTGGTTGTTTTTTCTTCCACAATAATGCGTTATATTATCCGTCTTGCGTACATCTGCACGGATGCGTGTACGAGGACGGTAGGTGGCCGGGGGGAAAGAGGATGGATGATCTTGGTGAGGCGGGGGTTCGTTTTTCCTGCTCCTTCGCGCGGGAGGATTCACGCTTCTTTTGCGTTAGTTACAACGATGCACGGACTACGGTATCCGGCATGTGATCTGATTTTTCATCGCTCTAAAGTGAGATGGTAATTCGAATTTTTTTCTTTTTCACTTTGTCATGATCAGCGCGTTAATTTAAAATTGTAAAACACCGCGAGGTGAGATGAGATGTAGATTGCGCGCCGGTAATTTTCTTCAGCTAATTAACTTAAGATTCTTATTTATATAAAAGTTTCGTGAATATTCATGGCTGCGGGTCAAAATGAAGGATTAATGTCATACGGGGAAATAATGATTATGCAGGAATATTGGAAGTAATTATAGAGGCTTTGCTCTGCACTGGGCACATAGCGTTTTTCTCCTCTTGTAACTTACGTTACTTTATCATATCAACCTTCGTGGTGTAATATCATTCGCCAGACAAAATAGGTGGACATGTTATTCAAAGAAGATTCGTAATTAATGTTTCTGTTTGTAATTAATGATATATTATGGGCTTGTTTCATTAAAATTTAATGCTCCACTACGCAAGCTTTTCCTAATAATTACCAATACACGAGTTGAAAGCTTAACCATCTTTTTGCTAATTATTTTACTTGATTAACAAAGTTACAAATTTACGCATATATATATATATATATATATATATATATAAATAGATAGATAGATAGATAAATATTAAATTTGCACGTTTTTGCAAGTGCTTGGTTATGTTTATAAATGGAAACGTACATTGCAGCTTAAGCTTACCGCCGAACGAATAACTTGTTTATAATGTTGAGGACACTTGCCGTGAAAGAAAAAGTTCTCTGCCTCTATTAATCTCGATATCAGCGATAGTTCCCCCGATAAAGCGAGGGTGAGGGAAACTCGTTCAATCGACCTGACAACAAAAGCCATGCTTTTAATGAACGCGCGGGTGAAAAATACTTGGCTGACGATCGAGCGTGAATTACTTTATGGTCGACGGCGACGAGGCACTCGACTAGCAGCCAACTGACGACAAAAGACATTAAAATTTTTGCCGGTGCACCAATCTTTTGAATGAAAGACACGTCATGCTACACACGTGGCAAAATCTTCTCGCGATAATTCATCGCGAGCGTCAGGGAACACCGGACACTCGAGGTGGCATAGAAATATGTGTATAAAAGTGACACGTAGCCAGAATATAATTCGGTGCAACCTTTGAAACCCTCGATTCTATTTGCCAGCGCACATAATGTCAATGTATTAAATTTCGCGCCACGGCAGAACATCAGCTTCAACGGCGGCACATGTGCCGAAGAAATATGCCCCCGTAAGCTGCGCGATTGAGCGTGTCACGAATCGGGATAGCCCGGCAGGATCCGAATAACAAAACTGCCAGAAACAGAGAGAATGAGAGAATGTGAGAGAATGAGACAGAGAGAGAGAGAGAGAGAGAGAGAGAGAGAGAGAGAGAGAGAGAGCGTGACAAATTTGTTCGCTTTTTTAAGCCAATTGAAGATTGTCAACATTTTTGGTTAAGACGAGCATGAGAGATAAATGTTACGTATCGTAATGTTATCTCTCCTGCTCTTACTTAAATATACACGCCCTTATTTATCGACGCATTAACGCACTCGAGTAGTGTTTGACAACTCTGTGCAACTCGATCGCTCGTTTCACCATTCTTAATTCCTCACGATACTGGCCAGTCCTGACCTCGAGGAGCATTGATTTGGCATCGAGAGGCCACGGATAAGCGAAAAAACAGTCTCGAAATAACGTCATTAAAGCATTCTCTGAAATTTATGGACACGCCGCGGCACGGATGTTTGGCCGCGATAGCCTGCCAATTATTAAATCGCTGGAATAAAAGTCGCCAGAGCGCTTGTGACCCCCGCGAGGTCAAGTCTTAGAATGCCAGCGAAGAAAAGGAAGGAGCGTTGGGATTTAAGGAGAGATCGAAAACGTTTGCCCGCGTCCGGCTGCGCCTAAGCCTGCATTTCGATGCGTAAGCATTACGTCGTAAAAGCGTGAGGCGCTGAGGGGTTGGAGAGGGGGTAGCGGCGACGATGTCGATGTCGATGGCGATGGCGATGGCGATGGCGATGGCGAGAGCGACGGCGATGGCGGCGGCGTGGGCGGTGAGAGGGGGACCGGGAGACATCGGATTTCACCTGCGCGCACGTAAGCTCTTTTTTCGCGTTCCGGGAACGCGGAGCGATTAAACTCCCGGGCGCGATAACCGAACGCGAAACGAATTCGGGGGACAGGAAGTAGTTTGGGCCGAAACCGCGAAAGGGACTTGGAACGGGGATCGGAGTTCATTCCGAGTTCATTGGTGCTGTTATTGGGCTGCTCGGGGACATTTGTCGAGTGGCTGAGCAAGCGGTAGCGAGTGACCGACCTCGACTTGCCTCATTCTGTCGACGCGATGTTTTTTTCACGTGCGCTTTTCCACCGTCAAAAGTATCGAGATCGATTGTTAGTTTTGAGGATGAGCTGGGATGAGACTACAAGAAATGCAAGTAAAATTGCGGCCCTGACAAGTTAAAATTGCGCGTGCAGTCGCGTAATCGTTTGAACTTTTAGACAAGAACGTTCGCTTCGTGCTCATCTTTGATGCATAATGCCGATTTTTCTTTTCTTTTTTTCTTTTTTTTTTTGTCGATTTTTCTTCCGAAAAGCTATTATGGAAAATATTACAGATAAGTTCTAGAGTCTCTTACGAGCTCGTCCAATGCCTAATTTTAACGACTATCTTTACGAGAGATCCAATTTGATTTACGACCGTGAAAATGGTGGTAATGATGATAGGAAGTGAGGGAGGGAGGGAATAATAAATTAAAGACTATATTCTTATGAATAAAAATTATATATGAACGTGGACATACATTTAATGGCGTATAACAAGGGGAAGGATAAGAGTAGCTTAGTCGATAAAGCAATTGTAATAATAGTGTAATTTTAGGTGTAATTTTATATTTCATAATTTATTTAGGTTTTTGGCGCTTATTTCATTAGAGGAGGCTCGCACATTGTCATAACAATTAATTTCACACGATGCATGCCAACTGCTATGTGCCTTTAGAAAGATTAAAATACAGATTCGGTTCGACGTTTATTCTATTTATATTGCGTAAGTGGCGGAGAGAATAGGTTTTTTTAGTTTGTAGATAGAAAATTATATGAAACTACGAAAGTAAAAAAGTCAAAAACAAAAACAAATAGGAGAAAGAAGAAAGGGGAAAAACGTGTCGGTAAAGACTCATATACTTAATGTAAGTATAATACAGACTTACGATACTTATCATTGTTACGAATTTTCATTTTCAGATTTCGTAGAAAAGAAAAAAAAAGAAAAAGAATATTGGTACCAGGGCTTGCTCGAGGAATATTCATTATCTCACGATTCGCATCCCTGGTACGGTGAGGCTTGCCCCGCACCATTACGAGGGAACGAGCGCTCGTTACATAAATAAAGTAATTGGAGTCGAGCCCTCTTAGCTTGAAATCTCCCCCATCGTAAAATCGATAATCCTTGACATGTTTCTACGTGTCAAGCCAGCCAAGCGCACCCTTAGATCCCAAAAAAAAATTGGACTCCTCCATCGATGAACTCGCACGGCGCCCATCAAGCGCAACGCCCAGTTTTATCGGGTCGAACACCCCCGCACCACATCGATAATTACGCACTTGCATACGTACAGAATTGGAAACTTACCCTCGGGCCCGACATTCACGGATGGAGGTGCGACGCCGTCTGCCCCACGAACGACTCGATCAGCAACTTACGTGGAGAAATACTAATGAGAGAGTCTACGTAGGTAAGAAGGATACACACAGAGATACAGATATATATATATATATATATATATAGAGAGAGAGAGAGAGAGAGAGAGAGAGAGATACGGTCATAAGGTGGAATGGCTCGTAGCGATTATTGTATCGTAGCCGAGGGAGGATCGCGACAATTCGGACCAACAGTTCCATTTTAGTTTTGTGGCACGGGGATTTGTCATGGGAGCAGCTACAAAATGACGAGTACGTCTGTAAATTAGAAATTCCATTCCATTCGAAATCGGATGAGTTTCTGTTCTTCTGTCATTTCGTAACTTTTTCTGTCGCGTCGTTGTGTGGGAAATTTTCTCGTGCATATGGCCTCTATATTTCGATGCTTTTCCAACAGAACATTTAATACGAAGGCTATCGTTAACTGCTACATTAGTAGTGGTACGCGTGCCCTTCGACTCCTGTAACCACCCATACTCGATTGGGAATCGTAACGATGGCAAAGGACTAATATACGCGGCTCGATGGGAAAATTTTTATCAATGCCAATAGCTATGAAGATCGAAAGAAAAATGTTTTAAAAATAAAATAACGAGTTAACAAGATTAAATCGACCAAATGGCGGTTTCAATTCTGAATGAAAATAACAATGTGTAAATATGTGAAATGGAATGGGGCTCGATTAGTTGGTAAAATAAATAACGACTAGCGGAGGAAAAAAGTAACAAGATCTAACGCGATCATAAAAATATGCCACGACAATGTTCACGGCCAAAATAAGAAGCAAAACATTGGAGAGAAAAAAGGACAAAGAGAAAGTGTGGAGGCGAGAGAGAGAGAGAGAGAGAGAGAGAGAGAGAGAGAGAGAGAGAGGGGGCGAGTTAGAGCTAGAATGAGAGCGCGCTGATGATGATGGGGTGGCTGGGGAGGGGGGAGACTCGTGAGGTGTAAGAGCTCGGATACGAAGCAAAAAAGGTATTGAGCGAGTAGGAAGGAGAGTGGGGATGTCCTGTCAGCACCATTTTTCGAGTTCAACGATCTTGGATGCGGAGCACGCCGAATTAGCGATTCCCAAATGCAAAAGAAGGCACTTTCGTCGTGTCGGGGCGAGGTTAGGGGGGCGCGCGGAACTCCTCCGCCTCCTATACCGCTACGGCAGCCCGCGGCCGAGAAAACTCTTGCCCACAATGTCACAATTCCATTTATCTAATTAATTTCTATGCGTCGCGCGCATAATTCATCGGAGACGATCGGTCGGACATTCTTCGATTACGTCGAACTCGAGCGGTTATTGTTCATTCCGAACGGTCGCTACGAATGAATCACGTCGGATCTCCGGGATTTAATTGGCCGTCGGTGCTCGGCTTATTCAATCGGAATATTGGCCGTCTTTCCATAAATCCATTGCGCTCGAAAGATTTCTTTATAGAGAAGTCGTTGAGCGACTGCGCGTAATACGCGATTCGCCAATTACCAATGGCTTCGTTAGAATTACATTGACGAATGATTCGTTCGAGGCATTTCCAAGGAGTTTGCAAACTGTTTGCTAATAATCCTCTCTCGGCTACTTTTCTAATCCAATTCAATCGTTCGTAGAAATTAACGAGCGTTGTTAAGGATCCGTGGATCGATTTCTTAATAATGTAATAACTGACATGGTCGCTCGCGCCGCGAAGCCTCGATTATTGGCAAACTAAAGGGCCACATGCGTCCACTTCTATGTAATACTCGTCGATGTAAGAACGAAAATCGGTGGACGTTTAATCGTTTGGAATGACAACGGTGTACGACTTTTCTCTATTCGAGCATCGACGAATCGCCTCGATCTTACTTGGTAACTGGACTCGGGAAAAATCGGCACGATCGTTCTAATAAGAGTCGGGGCGTTTGACTTTGACGACTTAAATGAATGACGAGTGCGGCCGTTGCACCGACGATAGCGAGGCACTGCCGGGAGGTCAATGCGTATGCACAAATTTCTTCGTGAGAGAATGTGCAGGCGCACGTGGAATGCTGCCCGCCGAAAGAAAACGTCTCGACTTCGCTAATCTCTTGCCTTAATGATTCCACTCGCCACCGTCCGTCTCTAATGAGTAATGTCCAATGCAGTTTGTACTTCGCCCTAAACGGCGATCGTTACACTCGATGTCGATCCACTTGGACATTCCGCGTAGATCGTCATAAGGAGAAAGTTACGGAGGTGCTCTCTAAAATATTTAACGTCAGATTTTCACTCGATCGTTGCGCTTAATACATAAATGAAGGTTACGCGTATCGAGTATTATGCGCATTATGCCCTAAGATCATTGGCTATTCACCTCATTTTAATAATATTATTAATAATAATAATAAAGAATATCGTAGGCGTTGCTGGATTTATCTTGAAAACGTTCGATAATCGCTTTAATGTGACTCGCTAACTTCGTTATTAGTGTAATCGTTATTCGTGTATCGAATATTTATCATAAAAAATATTAAAAAGGAAATAGTTTTTTTTTCCAACGATACGACGCATCATTGATATAATAAATATTAGGTTTTCCTTGTGGATAGAAATTTCGATTAGAAATAGAGAATTAATGAGTAAATACGATTGATCCGCTAGAGCGAATCGGAAAATTCTTAGCAAGTAAATATGTATGAATGATTAATTTTTCCAAATGGCTATTAGGTATATATTAAAATTGCAAGTGTATGTGTATGTTGCTTGTAAATTAATATGGTAATCGAGTGGCTTGTCTCCCCTGAATAAATGCCACAAGCATTGAGAAATGCAGCATATATAAGGGCAATTTTAAGTAAAATCAGCCACATATGCGGTAATCATAATCATTCATCGATCATATATATATATATATATATATATATATATAGTCTTACAAGTAACATAAACTTAATAAGCGTTTAATATTAACAAGTACATAGACAAGATGGATACATGCCAATTATAACAAAAACTTGACTAAGCATACACAACATTAAAGTGATAAAAACAGTTATCAACTTTATCAATATAATCAATGTTGAAAGTATGACAAAGCCATTTCAATTATAGATACGAGGTGCTCGTGCATTATGAGAACATTTTTCTTATATTGCCCAACGTAAATTAATCGTAAATTTTACGCGTCGATGTTTACATTAATTGGATAAACGTTGAGATTATTATTAATAATGACATTGTCACGGATATCTTTCCTAATTATCGTTATATTAACATGCGCATGCAAAGTATCCATCCCACCCACCCACTCCCCACCCTCCCATACTTATAGTGGCACACACAAATGCATTTCTATAATCTACACCTCACACATAACATCTCCTCCGTGTCTGCGCGTGTCTAAGTGAATAATGGCCCTCAAAGTACAAGCACGCGTGCAGATGAATATAATGAAATTCAATAGCTGTATACTGAAAAGATTAAATGTTTGAATTGCACGGCATAGCGCACTGACCGCGGTAAGTTAAAGGGGGGGGGGGCGAATTCCAGAAGACAAAAGTGGGGAAGATGCATTAATTGCCGTAGGAGGAAATCGCTCTCCTGCTCCGGAGAATCCTGCCTTGGGATTCTTCTATTTATTTTTCCACTAATTTACCGGCACTCGCCAGCCAACCGACTCCAAAGACAATACGAAGCCTTACCGACGAGTCCAAGTTTGGCGGTCACATCACGAAACACTCGACTCTCACTCCACCCACTTCGCTTAACGCCAACAACGCAACACAATTCAAGATTAGGGTATAAAGGCAGATGATTAAAGGAAGGGAATTATAAAAGTGTGAGAAGCAAGAGAAAAGAATAAAAGAAAAGATTATAAGAGGAGACAGACAATGAGAGTATAATGGAAGAAGAAAGGCCTCGAATGAATAAACGAAGACTGTAAAAATGTAGAATAAGGAGAAAATTTTAGACAAAGAAGATGGATAATACAAAAGGCCGTAACGGAGGAGTCGAGGCGCATTTGCGTAAGAGCAGAGAGCATAACGAGAAAAGCGAGAGGAACGGATAGAACGCGCGCGCGTGTGTGTGTGTGTGTGTGTGTGTGGGAGGGGACGAGGGTTGGCGGGGTGAGGCGTCGGAACAAAGAGTGGAGAAAAACGGAGGGAGAAGAGTAGGAACAAACAAAAAGAAAGTAACGTAACGAGCGAGAGCAAAAGGAAATGGCAGCAAGAGGAAAAAAGGGGCGAGGGAGCAGGAGCCGGGGAATAATCCGAGGTCGGAGTGCGAGGATGGATGAATTGTCGGATTGTGGGCGGGAAGGGCAGTAAGGTCGTGGAGTCGGCTTAGGGTGTGGGTCTGTAGGTGTGGGTGGGGGGATAAGAGAGAGAGAGAGAGAGAGGGAGCGCGATGGAGAGAGGTGGAAGAGAGGCGAAGCGAAGCGTTGAGAAGAGAAGAGAAGAGAAGAGAAGAGAAGAGTTGAGGCGGCCGTGATGGAGAGGGGCGGTGTAGGCGCTGGGAGGGAGGGAGTAAGGGGCGGGTGGAGGTGACGGTATACTGATGCGCAATGCGCGCCGGTAGTGGGGATGTAGCCACCCCCGCGCATAGTAGGGGCTGAGGCTGCGCCGAGGGGAAGCCTGTCGTACCGGGAGCTGCTGCGGACGTCTCTCGCCCGGGCGGGCCACGATTTCAGCCTCCATTTTGTCGAGCTCGTGGAAGTCGCCTGGACGGGTCTCAATAAACGCCGTTCTCGCAACTCCTCCTCTCCCGCATTTTCCTCCATTGCGACGCAATTGTTAGGCTAGTAAGAGAGTCCCGGCGGCATTATCCTCTCCCCTTTGATTTATGCTAAATGCAAATGTTGCAATAACAAAATTATCGAAGACTAGAAAAAAACATCCGTGACACGGGTCTTTCGGCCTACGAAGATGATGATTAAAATGACTTACACCCGAGATGAACGATGCACGCTGCAATCAAATCGAGTCGTGACATAATTGAATTTAATATAGATTTTTTTTGCTCTGGCTCTCTCATTCTCTCTCTCTCTCTCTCTCTCTCTCTCTCTCTCTCTCTGTCTCTCAATATTAACATATTGCGCTGACCCATTATTGGCATTGCGGATTTTCGAATATTGACGTGAATGTTCGAATAAAAAAATGTTCGTAGTTATCAAGGTGGGGATCGCTCGAGCGTCGATTAATATTTGCCCTCCGATAAAGTCCGCGCGCCATGCAATTTAGTATATGTTGCAATGGCCGAAGCGCTTAAAGCCGAGTTCCGCACCAACGGTTGAAAAATTAATGAAATTAAGAAGAGAGAGAGAGAGAGAGAGAGGGAGCGAGAAAGGGCGACAGCGAGAGGGGCAGGGGGGAGAGAGTGCCCGAAGCGAAGTAACAAAAGCGATAGCGAGATTGAGGCAGGCTATTGGGAAGGGGAGAAAGACAAAGAGCTGCGGTGCCGGGCTTCCCAAACACGGTGGGAGTCAATTTCCGCGTGCAGGAACCGTCGTAGCTTCCGGCGGACATGTTAGGCCCTCGGCGTTACCAGGAAACCACCGCCAACACCAACACCGACGCCGACGCCGTCGCTGCTGTAACTGCTGCTGCTGCTGCTGCTGCTGCTGCTGCTGCTGCTGCTGGATGAGAGTCGAAGCCGCAGCCCCGACGGTTACGGCTCTCCGGCCCAGTGCTTCCGCTAATGCGGCAAACGCAGGGGTTGCCATCCTGCCGCACCCCCTCAGCCCGACACAGCCCTTGAGCCCACTCCCAGGCATTCTCCCGACTCCTCCAGCCGGGCCCGATTTAATTATTACTCGTCTTGTAGAGGGAGAGGGACGGGGTGCCGTTGCCTCTTGTTTGCCCTCTTCCTTGGCCCTTGGAGGCTTCGCAACGTCAACTCGGCCATCAGCCTTTGCCTTATCGTGTTAAATGCGACTCATTCGCGCATCTAATTTGCCCTTTGGGAATCAAACGTACCAGCAATGTAGCAAGAGACTGCGAATGTATTGGATTTGAACGTAACGTTGCAACGTAAAATCACCCCAATAATCCATGGAATTTTATCAGCCAATTCGAAGGAGCATTATCAGCTGGGAAATAAGTTTTATTTGTAGATGATTTTTTTTTTTTTTTTCGTGTCCACAAGGCTTCTTGACGGCTCGCGTCACAACTCTCGTCATCTTTATCTATCAATCTTGGTATAATCGTAAGGCAGTGTATTTACCGAGTTTTGTATAATATTTCGCTCGCCATTTCGCTCGACTAAGGACTAAGAAGAAAAAAAACGTCGCCATTACTTCCATTGTTTGAATTTTTCACTGGAGGCAGGAGCGACTTCCGCTGCTCGACGATTCAGATTGAATTAAAGTTTCTCGGCGATTTGACCTCACCGATTCTCCTTCTCTCCATTATTATCAACTATTAATCCATTATTTTAAGCAATTCATATTATTGCCAAGCATCCCTTAAATTTGACTGTCTGCAATGACAATAATGGGCATATATTAGCGACTGCAGCGGGGAAAGAAAAAATTATCTTTCTCTTTGACATTTTTATCGATTGTCCTACTTCACATAGCTTTGCTTAATTACGAAGTTTCTAGTGGTTATTCGAGTCCTTATAATGCGATTCTAATCAATCTTGAGCCTCGCTAGGCCTCTATGAATATGATATTTTACCTCCCCCCCTCCCAACACTCCCAACACTCCCTCCACGATTAAATATACTAAATAAACGACTACTTAATTTGTATAGTTTAAAAACCTCTTAAACTGATTATTCGCGTATACACGACAGCTTATTATTAAGTGAAAATGAATGACGTTAGTTTTAATTTTGTCTGTTAATTAATGAGCGAAAATAAGTGCAATTGCATTGTGTTCTCAAAGCAGCATTTCGATCAAATAAATTACCACCTTGAAGCATTTTGTATCTATTTTAATTTTATAAAAGCACAACGCTGTCATAATGTCAAACTATTCGCAAACTATATAATTTGCCAAAGCAAATATTTAAATCCACTACAATTGTTTTATATTCTATAAACGATCGTCTATATGCCAAACCATAAAAGATGGCTAATTTTTTCATTGGCGCAATGCCACTGTTCCTGTTAAGTTACTGTTAAATGTTAATCTACAGATTACGTATCATCGATCGAATTTCTCTAAAATAATTTGAGGGTTTCCGAATTGCGCATCTATTTTGCTGTTGCACATAAATACATAAATACATTAAGGAAAATCGTAAGTTTAAAAGAAAATTTGCATGAATTTTCCGAAAATTGGAAGAACCTTTTCCCACCATTGATCAATATAATCGCTGCATTTCGCGTAAAAAAATGAGGGAGAAAAAAAAAGAAAAAAAGTCAATACGGTCTTAAAAGCTTCAACTAAAAGATAATTCTCTCTCTCTCTCTCTCTCTCTCTCTCTCTCTATCTCTTTATACATCTCTTCTCCCATTCGCCCTCATTCATCTCGGTCTATCTCTAGCACCCCGCGATCTTGGTCTCCTTCGTGCAGCTCGTTTCCACTCTCTCTCTCTCTCTCTCTCTCTCTCTCTCTCTCTCTGTCTCTCTCACTTCCTTCGTCTGGCACGGAAGGCTGGGTATAGGGTTGCCGGGCAAGCAGGCGATCATCGGAACAGCAGCAGCTCCACTCTTTACAACGGGCGAGGGGTGCCAGAGTGCGTGAGGTGGGGAAGAGAGAACGAGAGAATCGAGGAGAAAACGGCGAAGCTCCGGTGACGTTTTAGCTTGCGCAGTGAGAGAGAAAGACGAAATGGCTAGGTATTGACCCGTTGGCTGAGCCTCCCTGGGAGCTCTGTTACCAGGCAACGTTTCATAGCCAACACACCTATATATGAAACCTTGGAGATCTGACTTTGCCGCCCCTCCCTCCCTCCCTCTCTCTCTCTCTCTCTCTCTCTCTATATATATATATATATATATATATATATATATCTAACTATCTCTCACCCAACTGTCTTATTCTTACCTCGCGCTCTCGCATGCTTCCCTCTTGTTCTTTTCGAGTTCCTACTAATACTATCTCTCCCCCGGCAGCCACCACTCGTCTTATGGTCGAATCGCATCCTTCGGACGGTTGTAACGAACCGTGGGCCTATCCCCATCCTCTTCTCATTTTGCGCTTAATTTTCCTATTTTCGCGAATAGGATATCCTCTTTTTATCCACGCTCCTTTTACATGCCATCCCGACCAAGGATGAGTCGAGGGAGACACGCGCAGACGCGCGTGCGTGCACACTATACCTTGCCTATAGGATTTAAGGATCACGCGAAAGATGAAACAAGACCTTGAATTTTGTCGCCACGAAAATCATAAGCTGAGGAGACAATGTCGATGTACAATATTGAAATTATCTTCGTAAACGACGTGCACGAACTCGGAATTAATGCATTCATAAAGACGAATCGTTCTCATTGTAAAAAGTAATGATAACTTATGTATGCTTAGGTATCCTGCCGTCGATAATCGACGTTTTATTGAATCCTCATCCTATTACTGATTTCGGCCAAATAGAATTTTCACAATAAAGTTATAATTGCAAGTAACAGCGTAATAACAGCGTCCCCCGATATGCAATTACCATAATTGGTTGATTAATTAATAATCTTATAAATTAGCGAATCATTTTTTTGCGGCGGCACATTTCCTTGAATCGTTACACATAGTTCACGCGTAAAGGATAATTTATATAACGTAACGACGTGTTCGTAAATTTTCCTTCAAATAATACGACGGACACATCAACGTTTATGTAAAACAAAAAACCAGTCGCAATTTCAATACCAAATTCTCAGCGGAAAATACCTAATTAGTAATAATTGTCTTCCCAAGGTTGCGCAATCATTCGTATAATATAATTAGCCTCCTCCGTTCGACTCGTTATTCCCTTTCGTCATTATATCATCGGTGCGCCATATTTAATATATAAATTCCACCCGCCATTTCACTGAATTTGAATCTCAGACTCTAAAAACATAATTTTGTAATTGGTATAAAGCTATAATATTGTGATATTTTTCACGCACTCAATTATCAATTCCCATCGATTCATATAAAATCGAAAGAAACATTATACCGATCGTCCACCTTCTTCTTCGTCTACCTCACAGGCTACTATTCACCTGTTTTTTTGGTTTTGTTTTTTTTTGTTTTTTTTTTTTTGTTTTGTTTGTTTTTTCATTTCTTTTCTGACATCGCTTACTCAATCATCGCTCTATCGTTTCCTCATTTCCCCATAAACCAAAATAATCCCTTACATCAGGCAAAACTGTAATAGCTCGGTCGATCGCCCTGCGTTAACCGAGCCCGGCCAAGTTCCTGTTGCCGTCTGTCGGGCAAAGCCAACAGTTCAAAAAATGGACAATAGTTCCAGTTCCCGATTTTTGCATCCCTTTATTCCTCTACTCCTCCACCGCTAATCAGTCCTCGGACCCGTGGCAAATCAATAAAGCACCAGACCCGAGCACCTCTTTCGCCTTTATTTCCTAAGCTACGCGAGCTGCATTACAACATCATCATATACGCCTCCTAGGAGCACCGTTAGACTCGACGAATTCGAGATAGGGAGGAGCGTCACACACGCTAAGAAAACAAGCGGAGGCCCTCGCGATATTTATAGAGGCGATTAGCCGATTAGTAATTTCAAAAAGCGAGAAAGGACCGCACTCGGTTTGTGGGAGGGGGGGTGTGGTGGGGGGGGGGGGGGTGAGCGAGGCTCGTGTCGCTTTAATCCGAGGCCTATTGACAAGTGCGCGCGTGCTAATCAGTACTTATCGCCCCTTCCAATCATTTATGTTTAACGAAAGTAACAACAGGTGCCTTCGACTCGGCCTGGCGGCTTAATTAATCCATCGTGAGCCGAGGACGGAATCGGCAAAAATCGGCGGAATTCGGTGAGAAGGAACTGAGGCCGAGCTCACAATGACACCTGGCACCGACCGGTTCTGGCACCCCGAGTCCGCATGACGTAACGGGAGCACGGGGCTTATCGGGACCGCTCCCGCGATTCCGACTGTTAAACTTGATAAACGCGTCTGGGGAGCGAGGGAGACAGAAACAGCGGTGTCGAGGCGAGGGTGCGGTTGTAGGCTCGAATAGTCGCTCGCGGGTTGCCACTGGATACGGAATAACCACCTATTCCGCTCTCCTCTCCCTGCCGGCCATCGAGTATACGACTATAGAGTCGGAGCATCCGCCGACTCGACGCCGGTGCCCTCATCCTCTGGATACGGGATGGGAGGTGGTCGGGAGGGAGGTCGTGCGCGGGCGTGCATGCGATGTGGTCCTCTCTGTTCTCGCCTGTTGGAGTAAATTCAGCCGGTACCTCCGCGATCAATACGCCCAGCAACGAGAGAGACGGTGTGTGTGTGTGTGTGTGTGTGTGTGTGTGTGCGCGCGCGCGCGTGCGTGTGTGTGTGTGAGAGAGAGAGAGAGAGAGAAAATAGACAGACAGAGGGGCTCCACTTTCCGCTCTGCCTCGTTCCTCTTCATCTCCCCTTATCGCGTTATCGCCCACTTGCCCCACTTGTCCTCCTCCTCCTCGCTCGCTCGTCCTTCTCCTCTCGTCGATGCTCCCACTACACGTTTTCGTGTACCTCGGAGGCCTCTGCGCGAACGGCCTTTCCCTATACATCCACGGCCAGAACCTTGCATACGTAATATACAGATTTATTGTCCAGTCGGTTGCATTAGCCTTTGAAAAATGCCGAGCAAAACTCCCAATGATCCATATGACTCGCTTTCATTAATTGCTTGGATCAAACGACCAAACTATGGCCTTAAAGTGCACGCACTTTTGTGCGCCAAACTGCACACAATTATCGATAATGAATCAATGCAAAAACAATGCGAATGACTTGCAAGTGTAAGAGCGGCAAAACAGTCGATCGTAATGATATGAAAAATTGAATTATTTCATGAAAGTCGATATCGATGGGATATTTATTTTTTTTTTATACTCTCACTCGTCCTTCGAATCTCTTCGACATTAACAATCTCATTTACAATCTCATTGTATCACTGACACAATTGCCATCCTGTCTGCTTTACACTGAAATCGCGCGTCAAATTCAATCAAAAATCATATTTAACGAAGGAAAAAACAATTAATCAAAAAATTCGCCCTTGAAACGCGCAAAATTAAAAAAATACAATTTACTCTTATATCACAAGTTATTTTGGCATTGGCGGAAAATTTAGTCATCGATAAAAGATAAAATATAAGTAAAAAAATATTAAAATATTGGCGAAAATTCCGAGTGAAAATATCGAGGGTGTAATATGCTACATTCGATGAAAAAAGTAAACAAACAATTCGAAAGCATTTATGTAAATAGTAAAATATTTATTTAACGTTTCTTCGTAATTGTCTTTAAAATTTAGTTCCCTATCGCTAATCGCATACCTTTTTCCTCTCTTTCCTTCCCTTTTTCTTCTTTTCTATTTTGTTTTTTCGTAATTTTCATGAAATTTTTTACAAAATTTATTTTAAAACGGCATTTCCGTAGTATTTAAATGAATGCGAACGCACGTGCATTATTGGCAGTTCCATGTATATGAATATTCGCATACATGCATAAATGCCCAATATATTAATATATAAAAATTAAGCTAAGAGTCAATAAAAATTATGCTCTGTTAAAATTAATTTGCAGCCTCAGCGAATAATGTAGGCGTTTTCACTAATATTATCAGTATCATTGTATTACAATTATAAATCGTATTATTAAATTACATTTATTAAATCAAAACCTTTTTTTTTTTTTGCGTTACTTTAATTCATCTAGTATAGGGCTCGATGAATGTCATTATTCACTTCCCATAAACAGTTCACGCCTCGACACGTTATGTTAATTGTAATAAATATTAGTAAGAAATTGCCAACAAAGTCGATAAATTCGTAACTAAACGATATCAAATTGCAATGAATAAAAAACTAAAGGGAATGTAGAAAAGAAGGGGAGAAGAGAATAAAGAGAAACGAGAAAAGTCGAGAGAAAGGAAGAAAAGCATGTGATAACGTGACGCGCAAGAGTTTTCGAAAGAACAAAAACTTAAATATAATTATTAGAGAGAATATTCAAACGAACTTTTACTTAACCAAATAATTTCTACTCGACTATTTGCCACAACTTTGCTCTTAAAAACTTATATATATTTTATTTTTATCACTCGGCGCTCAAATACATTATACAGATAATACATTAATTATTTTAATAACCGCATTACAAACTTTTACAATATTAAAAATAATAAATAATAAAGTAATAATAAGCTTTGATGTTTTTAGGATAAAATACCATAGTTTTCACGAAATTTCACATTATTACAGCAGCTTTGACCATCATCTTGTGGTAGGGATTCCAGTTTAGAAGCTTTTCCAAGCAAACATATGCAAGATGGTAAGTGCTTATGTATTTGTTTGACATTACAATTAGCCGCGATAGCTCCTAGTCTATTTAATATTTTATAACTATGCATTAATTGATAACATTTTGTAGATTCTATTGATAGGCGGTGTAAGTCGTTTTTTAATTGATAAACTTACTTCATTAATGAAAATGTACTCCCATTCGACGTCAAGATATTTATATTATAAAATATGATATTCGCCTTCTATGAACGTGTAAAGAAAGAACGAATGAAAGAGAGAGAGAGAGAGAGAGAGAGAGAGAGAGAGAGAGAGAGAGCGAATGAAAGGGAGAATGAAAAAATCTCAAGCTTAAATTACCGACGCGATAGAATCTTATGGATATACTAATTAACAAACGCCTCATATGTTCGACCAGTAGGCACGTAGCTAATAAAATAAATTGAATTAGATGAAAAGACTAAGGAGAAAATAAGGAAAGAAAATTAAATGCAAAAGTATATCCGGGGAGTCTCATTATGATTTCCCTTGTAATTCCCTTCCGTGGCAGCAACTCCCAGACCATTTCCATCCATTACTCTCCCCTCATCGCTCTTTTGCTCTTTCAATCTTGCTCTTTGTGCTCTTATTCCCTTTCGTTGGCGTCGTCGTCGTCGTAGTCGTCGTCGTCGTTGTCTCTCTCTCTCTCTCTCTCTCTCTCTCTCGCGCGCGCGCGCGCGCCCTTCCTTCCACCGTACCTCCTGCTCCGCTATCGGCTAATGGTTTCCAACAGCGTCCGCCCTCGCTCCCACCCCGATTTCTTCTTATTGCCTCACCTCAAACGTCCATAAGAGAGGAGAAAACGCGAGAGCGATATAGTGTGGATAGTAAAGAAGAGGAGCAATGAGAAATATGAAAGAGAGAGAGAGAGAGAGAGAGAGAGAGAGAGAGAGAAAGAGAGAGAGAGTGATGTTGGAGCAATACAGTGATGGCGTCGTTTCAGACTTCCATCCTTCGCATTGAATTCCCTTTCTCCCGAGAGGTGCGCCTGAAGCACTGGCGGACCGATTCTTAGTAAGGTATTGGAGCAATTTCTATGAAAGCTCACTTGCGCGTACGTAGACTTTCCGGGAAACAAAGCAACACGGCGCTCGTGCCGTTGGCGAAAGAATTCTTTGGATAAGGCGCGAAGAAGAAGCGTTTGTCCGAGTATTGATATCCGAGGGCATCGTCGAGCAAGTTTTTTGTTTTTTTTTTGTTTTTTTGTTTTTGTTATATTTATGTTATTTTTTTATGTTTTTTTTTTGTTTTTTTGTTTTGTTTTTGTTTTGTTATTGTCTCTTCGTACGAATAGGAAATGCGCAAAAATCAAACTGTCGGTCGTTATTGATTTTAGATTAAAGCTTAAGAGGGAGAATATGTAGGTAATGGCATGTGGGCGAGTACGAGTGCGAAGGTGAACATTGGAGTCTATTTTATTCACAAGTATTTTCTTCTTCAGTTTATTTTCTCGTCTCCTTGCGCTAGCGAATTTTATTACAAATGCGATAAAATCAAAAGAAGCTTTCAACGGCTTGAAATAACGTTGGCTGTATTTTATCTAAGATACTTTTAAACTTCAAGTGCCTCATTGGAATATAGCTTTTATATTTGTAACTTTTGTATTAAGGTAACGTACAGGAGGTAAAGGATCATTTCAATAAATAATAATAATAAAATTATAATAGTTTCTGTTCTATAAGAACATTAACGAGTATCAATTAATTTTTCACGCAATGTTATTGCCTTTTCAATTATTCATTTATTTACATTGTTATTTTTCTTTCTTTTCATAAAATTTTGTTCGTATGCGTGCGTGCGTGCGTGTGCGTGTGCGTGTGTTTGTGGGTGTTTGTGTGTGAGTGTATGTGTTTGTGATTCTTCCGCTTGGAAGCTGAAGTTGAAGTATGCGAATTAATAGTTTATTAGTAGAGCAGATAAAAAGAAAAAAAGATAAAATTCACCTGGACCGAGCAAACGTAAAGTGAAAATGAACTTTTTCAAGAATTTGAAAGACAAAGGATAATTATAATTTTTTTCGGCATGGATTAATGATTCATCGTACTTAATTAATATAAATAAGGCTCTTTGTAGATGGCTGTGTAGTCTCTGTGAAATCGAACGTCTGAAACTTTATTCTGAAATCGCGTGACACGTGAGCATTGATATTAAGCTTTTAGTTGTAATGGTTGATCGTATTATGAATCAATTATGGGAGTAACAACATCTTGTTGAATATTTGGCATAGGTTAAGGAACAAAAGGCCGGGGGATCGTTCATATTTGTAGTTAATTCGGATAAATATAAACTTATCTCTTTCATTCTCGAGCCTTCCGCGTGATAAGAGAACATATAAAAAAAGAAGCTTTTGTACAGCCTTAAAGCGTCCGAAAATCAGGCGCTAAGTTGCCTGACCCCGTTCCCGTCGTCGCGCAGCACTGCTCGTGCATCATCACCGAGCTATTTGAGAGGGAGAGGGAGAGAGAGAGAGAGAGAGAGAGAAAAAAAGTGAGAGAGGAGAGACGAAAGCCATTAGCGATACACGGAGGCAACAAATTGAGTAGCAGCTCTCCTGCGCCATGGACACGAAGCGGAAGTGGACACGGCGGTGACGCTCACGCGCGCCTTATATCGAGCCAAGGCGAGCAGGGGAGCCTGAGTTATGATTATTGCCGATGATAATGACCACAATAATGATGACGGGAGGCGCGGATGACGGTTCCGGGCCCACTCCAAATGTAACGATCTCCAAGGAGAGTATGTTTATTTTACGGGCAGATGTCCCTCAATGCTTGGCTGCACTTTATTGGAGCGAGAGAGAATGTAAGTGAACGAGCGAGCGAGAGAAATAGGATGGAAGGGGGGTGGCCACCCAGTCGATACATCAACCATGTTATTACACTTTTGATTGGTAACCATACAGAAAGAGCTAGATGGAGTAGATGAGAGGGGGTGGAGGGGGGTAGGAGGGGGGGGGGGGGGGGGGGGGGGGGGGGGGAGGAGGAGCCATTGTATTATTGATCATTTTTTAAAATCTATTTCTAAGCCTTTTATCTCGACCTCACACACGCTTAGTATTATTTTTCAATTCGAGATCGCATTTCAAGTCTTATTCGATACTTAAATATGACATTTAAACATAATTATGTTGATTGGGAATAAGACAAATACTATTTCTTGGAATTCAATATCATTAGAAATGGCAGGATTGTGGATATTCATCGCCACTAAAAGCTACTATATGATATAAAGCTTTCGTATACTTTCAGGATTTGCTTCAATCGCCTCATTAATACAACAGTTGCACAATATTTTTTTCAGAATTCGAGAAAAAAACATTATATCGTCAACGTACTAAAAGAAGAAAACAAATTGCAATAAAATTATTGGTAAGCTTAGATCTACGACTCTTACAACAGGCTTAAAATAATAAGTACATGGCAAATAAAAAATAACTATATGTATATAACAAAACCAACGAACAAAAATAAAGTAATTTTTTCGTAATTTTAACGTAATATTCTTTAACGTAATTTCTTGCGTAAATTGCATAAATCAAATAAAATCTAAGGAGCGTTTTATAATATTTATTCACACTACAAGAACAGAGTTGGCCTCGACTAATGCACAGTGCACAGTTCCTATTTACAAAAACATACGGTTGTAGGGATTATTTTTACGCTTACCGCGACCAATGCATTTACTAACATAATTTTTAAATTGACCAATTATTTTTATCTTGTGAATTGCGTAAAAGAGTGCGTTGATAAACGAATGAAGGAGCGTGTTGTGATCGCATTAATTAGCGCGTTTCTTATTGGCCTCTATAGATTTATAAGCAGAGGTGTAAGGACATGGAAAGGTTCGGGGCCCCGAGCACGGGAGATGAAAGCTCGCTAGCCCTATCGATGAGATGAAAATCTAATGAAAGCTCGCATCGGGTGATTAGTTAGGAGAGGAACTTCCATGGACGGGACGTATCGAATGGACGATAGGAGAATGGGAATATCGGCGAGACGAGATGCGAGAGGAGCGTTTACTCGTTGGCCAATGCCACGGGACCAGGAAGTCGGCATCGAACGCCGCACGTGGAAAAGCCAGGCACAAGAGGTGAGAAGCCGAACAAAGACCGACACAGAGGAGCTCTACTGGATCAAGAGGTGAAGAGAGAATCTTACTGTCGGCGGTGCTGCCGGTGTCGATGGTGTTGGTGCTACCGCTTCCACGGCTGCCAAAGTTAAGCGAGAAAGCCTTGAGGGATCGTCCAGCGTTGCGGAACGCCAAGTACGCACACTCGGCGGCATTGTTCCAGCCTATCCGTGGATAAAGACTAATCCTGCTAACCTATAAGCACACACGCGCGTTCTCTGTCTCTCTCTCTCTCTCTCTCTCTCTCTCTCTCTCTCTCTCTAGCCCTCTCGCCCTCTCTTTTACTAATATTTTTACGTGGAAGCGAAAGAGACGGAGCGCGCGGACGCGCGTACAAACACGCGCACGACATTCCCACGCGGTGGCAGGGCACGCGATGCCAATGTACCGGTTTTGCGATTATTGCCGTCTCTCGTCCGCAATCTTATCGCTGCATTCGCGGTCTTCGAATGTAAAAGCGCGATGTTACTTACGTCTTACCGAACAATCCAAACCAACCAATCAACCAACCAACCAATCAACCAACCAACCGACCGACCGACCGACCGACCGACCGACCGACAGACCGACCGACCGACAGACCGACAGACCGACAGATTCGAAGCTATGGCGGATCAGACGGCGTTTAACCCCTTTCCGGGATACGTCTAAGGCCTCGCTTGATTATACATTCCCTATAGTCGCCTTTACATTGGCTATTCTACATTACGCCACATTTTTTGCCTTATTTAATCAACTGACCCGGGTATTTGTTTTAGACGAGGAGTGAGAGGAGGCGATAGGCGCGCATGCGTATCGTCGCTGCTGCTCTTGTCGACGCCAAGCTAGAATTCCATTTTATTCCGTTGCCACGAGTGTTTTTCACTAAATTTTTTTTTTTACTCTCCCCCGCCATATATCCGACAGCCTACTACGCATTCTAATATTACGAAAATTTTTTTTATTTTATTTATTTATTTATTTTTTTTTTTTTTCTTTCTAATGCCCATATTGTATTTTGTATTTGAAAATTATAATCGTAATAATAAGAGCTCGACGTGATACTCTTCTCAACGTGATCATACAATGTTGACAGATTTCATAATAATGCTATTTAAGATCATTAAAGCAACGACAAAACGTTTACTAATAGCATAATAATAAAAATAACAACAACAATAACAATAATGTATTGTAATGTTGAATTAGTCGACGAGTTTTGGGAAAGAAGCCCGCGAGAAAATAGTGCATTAAGAGCGCGTTAAATTGTTAATAGTGCAATACGTAGAAGTATCTGATTTATCAAACATCTACATTATTCCTTAGCGTTTTATCAATAGGGTATTAGTAATTATGTAATTATGACGATTTTAGAAATAAATTAATGCTATCGATAGACGTTGTAGCAAGACGAAGCGTCGAGCGACGAATAGCTCGAGGCACTGGATATTTGCAATTTAAGCGAACGATTCGCAAGGCATATTTAACGATATGGTGTCAAGCCATTGAATTGACGAACCTCGGCTCCGGTAATAAGGACGCAACGTTTGCGTTAGTGATAGTGGCTCAACACCACGTTCGTTTAAAAGGAAGCGAATCGCCGGCCTTGGACAGTAGCTCGAATTCATGAAAATTCGGCTCCCTCAATGACGATGCTTGGCCAATGTCCTCGACGATGTATCATATTATGGACCGCGAGTTAAAAAGACAAAGAGCGAGAGAACAATGTGAGAGAGAAGACACGATCGGTGGTAAGATGATACAGCCGGTGCGAGTGCGAAATTCGAAATGTCCGCAAGATGGTGAGTGTCTTGTCCGAGCCATCATCGAGACACGTACGCGTGTCAACGTCGGATTCGTATTCCGTAACAGTCCGCGACAGGTGCAATAAAAACAAACAAAAACTCAAACAAACGAAAGCAACATAAAGCAACTACAACAACAATCATACATTCGGAATAGTTAAGTCAGGGAGAAAGCAAAGGCGTTTTACGGCCTCGAGAACTCTCGACTTTAAACTCGATCCGCGGCATTTTTTTCCAGCGATTTTCAAGGATGCGGCGTTCTCGAACTGACAATAATAGCGCACATCAAAGGAAACTTGGTGTGGTAAATTTATACGGTGATATTGGATCCCCGAGCACGCTCGAATTCGAGCTTTAAAGCTCGGATTTTACTCGCCTTGATAATTTGCCTTTATTATCGACGACTTCCCCCATCTAGAGAATAACAGTCCGGTGGCTTGGCTTAAGAGTAGCGCGGCCCTACGCCTTTCGGGAAAATTCTTCTCAATCCCGAGAATACGTACCGACCTTCTAGACGTAACCCCACCTTCGCAACCACCCGACCACCCACGCGCACCGTATCTCTCCAATCCTATTAACGCTGAAATGGCTGTGAAAAAAATATAGTGCGGGAAATGGCCGAGTTCCTACATCGAGTGCTTTGCTTGGAAGAATCGGGCGCTGATTTGGGGGGGGGGGGGCACA
>NW_011948419.1:1782939-1795884 GCF_000503995.2 Ceratosolen solmsi marchali | reverse complement strand
CGAATCCCCCCCCCCCAATCTCCTATTGTGCTGCACTCGGCTCATTAGCGACATTCCGCGTTCGCCTGACTCATCAGCAACGTATATTATAACTACGGACGAGTCGATGCGCGTATCTTCTCCTCCTCCCGCACCCCCTAACCCCTCTCCAACCCGCCACCCACCGCATCCCGCCACCCGTCACCCGTCTCCCGTCACCCGTCACCCGTCACCCGTCACCCGTCTCCCGTCTCCCGTCTCCCGTCACCCGTCACCCGTCCCCCCCAGCCACACACCTCACACCTCACGCGTCCTCGCGTTCGAGGCGACTCGCGCGACTTGTGTAGCTGCGCCGTTCGGGTTTCGATTCTTCCCTACTATTATTACACCTCCTCCCCCGACGATGATATTCCTCTTTCTATTTGCCGTTCATCGTGCTCCGAGCTGCGGCCTCTCAACTCTTTTTATACACCACGTGCTACGACAGCGCGAGAGAGAGGCTCGGAGATGGTTGAGACTCGTTTAGTGCGGACGTAAATGAATACTAAGTTCGAGGAGGAGGCGAGTCTCGTCGACTGAGTGAAACCTCTCTCGATCTCTCTCGATTCAGCCCCTTGGATCGACCAGCTTAATTACAATGTTTGGTAACCGCGAAGCAGAGTACTTTCATTGAATAATCCCGTAAAGCCGCAGCTCGCGGCACTCGTGGAAACGATGATTGGTCGTCGTGATCATTCAAAGCCACGGCGAAGCGACGGCAACCGAGAGACGATTGCGCGAGCGAAATACTGATCGAATGATTATATCATCGCGATGAAATTAGCGGCAATGTCCTCATGGGCGGATAAACTTTGTAAAGACGAGCGGAGATTTACTATTTGATCCAATGGCCTTTACAAGTTTTCAATAATCCTGTACGCCGTACCATTAAATTTTAATGGACGTAGCGTATTTACGCTACCGACGAACAATAAATACACGTCATAACATCTACTGGGATTTCAATTCTCCCTACAATCAACTGTAATTAACCATTGGCACGTTGTCGCGGATAAATGAATTGACCCTGAATAATATGGACGAAACATTTTTTTACAGACAATCAACATTTAGGAAATAATCTTTTAGATTGATCGGTTGATTATTTGAAATTAATAATTATTTAAGGGAATTACAAATGGCTTACTTCATAATAATTGTGATCTTCAGCCGATATGATATTTATAATGGTGTATCGTGGCATGATTATTTATTTAGATGTATATTTAACAAATGCAAATTTAAATTCAAAATTTTATTCTTAAAAATTTCACCTACTTTATTTTTTAATATAACAACATGTACGTGATTACAATATTCCCAGATGAAATATCAAATGCCGAAATTTCAATTATTTTAGTAAAAAAGAAAGCTGATGAAACAGTGTGAAATAAAAGAAATTTGAAAAGGTATATTCCAGTTAGAAAGACACACTGATATGACATTATTACAATTCAGTATAGGATTTGAGAACCTCAAAATTATAAATAATTCATGAACTTATTCACTTCCGAATTTATTTACCAAAAGATACTGGCTTTATCACATTGACAAACTTACGAGATGAAATACGAGAATACTGCATAGTTGAGAGTTCAAAACTAAGCGAAACAAATAACAACAGCAACGACAACAACAACGACGACGACGACGACGACGACGACGACGACGACGACGACGACGACGACGACGACGACGACGACGACGACGACGACGACGACGACGACGACGACGACGACGACGACGACGACGACGACGACGACGACGACGACGACGACGACGACGACGACGACGACGACGACGACGACGACGACGACGACGACGACGACGACGACGACGACGACGACGACGACGACGACGACGACGACGACGACGACGACGACGACGACGACGACGACGACGACGACGACGACGACGACGACGACGACGACGACGACGACGACGACGACGACGACGACGACGACGACGACGACGACGACGACGACGACGACGACGACGACGACGACGACGACGACGACGACGACGACGACGACGACGACGACGACGACGACGACGACGACGACGACGACGACGACGACGACGACGACGACGACGACGACGACGACGACGACGACGACGACGACGACGACGACGACGACGACGACGACGACGACGACGACGACGACGACGACGACGACGACGACGACGACGACGACGACGACGACGACGACGACGACGACGACGACGACGACGACGACGACGACGACGACGACGACGACGACGACGACGACGACGACGACGACGACGACGACGACGACGACACGACGACGACAATATCAAAAATCGTTTGATAAAATTAATGATCAAACCATCCAATGTATAAATTAATTAATGTCTAAAGTGACTAACTGCAATACGAGATGTTTTTTTTTTTCAGTCACATGATATTACGCACAATTAAATTAAATAATTCTTCTTAGATAAAAATGATACTTTTGTATTATTATAACATATTGTTGCAATAATAAATTAACAAAGTGTATAATGATATTTCGAATGTTAATTATTAGGAATATTCTAGGAAATAGGTTAGGAGGCAGCAAAAATTGGAACGCATAAGAGAAAACTAAAATTTTCTTTATCAGCCGAGAGCATTAATATATCTCTAACATAAATGAAAAAAAAAACAAAACAAAAAAAAAAACAAAAAAAAAACATGAAGATAAATAAGTGAAAACTAAAAGAAAAGAAGCCCGCAGATGTCCTCGTGCGGTCTAGTAAAATTTATCGCGTGTGCGTAAGCAATGCTACTACGTACGTACGTCCACGTCCAATCAGTCGAGAAAGAAAAGGCGGATGCACTTTTCAAAACGAAAGCCGAGCGCAGTCGAGGAAGAGAGAGAAAGGGAGATGACACTCGATGGTGGCTATCGCTCTCACCCGCACGTTTTAAAAGAGGAAGAGACACACGGCGGCGACTCTCGCGACCGCGTTTGCTCACCCAAGAATAATAGAGAACAAGCGCGAGGCAACGATCGCGACGGACTGACGGATAGATAGAGAGAGAGAGAGAGAGAGAGATGTTGCGAAGACTCGCAAGTGCATATTGCATCGAGTTGTTATGATTTTCTTGGTTTTTTTTCTTCGGGACTGTTATACTCTCCAGTAGGACGAATAACAGGATATACGGTGTCCGATGTACATCCCACTGTCTCTGTATCTTGTGGGAAACTTGAAAAAATCAGAAATAGAAAAATTTTACATGGATTTTCTCTATACCCTCTCTCTCTCTCTCTCTCTCTCTACACACACACACGCGCGCGCGCGCACACACGCACACACATACACACATTGATTATTGTTGTGTATCTTGATTATATTGATGTGTGTGTGTGTGTGTGTGTGCGCGTGTGTGTGTGCGCGCGCGCGCTTGGCTCTTTATCTCTATCTATTTATCGCTATCTCTCTTTATCCTTCTCTCGCTCGCGTTCGGACGGTCGGTAGGTCGGTCGCTCGGGCTGTTATCGACCGCTCGACGGCACCGCAGTGTCCAGGGACGCCGGTTTCCGTGCTTTCGTGCGCGTGTGCGCCCTCGTGACGCGCGGAAGTCGCGACTGATAGCCGCTGGCGGAGGTGAGAGAGTTCGCTCTTGCCTGATACAGGACGAGAGCCGGTGGGAACGCTTTCCTCGTGCTTACCCCGCCCTCCCAACAATCCCACATGTCACAGGTCTTCGACACAAGCCGATAGAAGAAGGCCTTTTGAAGAAAGCGACGGCTCTTTGTCCGACAGACACCATAGCCCGACGAATACGGTATTGCAATTGTGCTGATTTACCGATGCGCTCGAGGCGCTCGTTTAGCGCAAATTTGCATTGACGCGACTAGCGATTCTTTAACGACGGGGAAATATTGGCGGCTCGACAAAGCTCGACCGGCTAAAAGACAGAGATATTCGATTGGCTTCGCGTCCATTGATTTCCTTATCGAACGGCTATTGTCATTTGATTGAGAAAGTGCATTATGCGCTTCTAATTAAAATATTCCTTCGCCACGATCCACGCACCACCACCACCACCACCACCGCCACCACCACCACCACCACCCACTCCCCCCAATTCAATGAAAAATTGGCATTAAACCGCCCTTGGCCACTTGCGAAATCATGCGAAAACGTGGAGGGGAGGGCGTTGGCAGCTAATGTTCTCTTTCGTTCACTTTGACGACAATGTTACTCTCTACACGAATTCACACTGGCATTAAAAAGTCTAATGACGTAAAAATCAAGCGATAACAATATCATAATTTAATCTAAACTCGACAAATATTACTCTAGTCTGAGCACATAGTCCCAAGCGTTTATTGATATTTACAAAAGTGAGGAAGGTGTAGAGCAAGTTTTTGGCAGCTCGTTGTTACTTATTGCGCTACGCGTCCTACTATTAATAGTAAGTAAATAAAGAATTAAGTGAAGAAAAAAAGGAGAAAATAATTTGGTCGCGAGTAGAAGGTGGATCCGCGAGCCAGGCTTTCGACGTTTATTGCAAATTTTTTGTTTTTTATTTTTGTCGTTGTGGTTGCCGTTGTCGTTGTCGTTGTCGTTGTCGTTATCGTTGTCGTTATCGTTGCTGTTGCTGTTTTATTCATTTAATCCAGATAAACGTGAAAACGTCTGAACAATTTTTTTTTTTTTTTTTTTTTTTTTAATTGATTTCGTAGAATTGGCCGTTGCACGCACGACCTTATCCTATTACAATTTGTAATTCAAAGTTCTTATGTAGCCCGAGCAGTCGAATGTTCCGTTCAATTAAATCACTAATCCAAGTTGCGCGTCCAAATATCTTAAAAGGAGATCTTAGATTGAGGGCCGTCGTTCGTGCATGGATATATTCATTTATTTTTTTTTTTTTTTTTTTTTTTTTTTTTTTTTTTTTTTTTTATTCTTATTTTTCGTACGCTTTGTTTACAGTTGTTTACAGTTTTTTACGGCCTGCGATCGCTACGTAAGACAGGGATATACAGCACCAGCAAGATTCGATTAGATATAATAACAACAACAACAACAACAACAACAACAGCAACAACAACAACAACAACAACAACAACAATAATAATAATAGTCATAATGATAGTGATAATGATAATGATAATGATAATGATGATAATAACGATAATAACGATAATAATGATAAAATAGCAATAAAATGAAGGTAAAAGGGACGAAGAATCGGAGAACAATGTTTGGTAGGTAAAAATGTAAAATGTCCTCTGTCGACGTTAAAGTTACGAGCAATTTAGAAACAATTTTCGTTTAAAAATCGGAACGTAACGACGGACTCGCGCGCATCCCGTTCGCTTCAACGACAAGCAAAGCCGAGCATCTTTATTTAATCGCAACGACGTCTTTGGTAAAGGCGCGCGCGCTCGCTCACTCGATGCTTATCGGCACCAATGACGGCCGTCTAGCCATTCGTCATTAATTAAAAGTCGACGAGCCGGAACTAAAAGATTTCATTAAACGGTCGCGACGTCCGATCGCCGCGCCCGGGGTTACGACTCCGCGGCCCCGCCGCCGACTCATAAATCAGATCCAAGATAAAATTCATCACCCTATTAAGGGCAATTCCCATGTGCAGGGAAATTCAATTGGAGCCTTGAAGCTTACGCGGCACGCATGCGCGCGTTACGCTTGCGAGGCCCAAAACCCGTTCCGGATGATCGTATGGCCGGCCGTAAGGCAAGAAGGAGTCGCCGGCGCGACGATTATCATAATTCCCAGTTTTAAATCATTGGGAATCGTGTCGCAGGCGCCACCCGAGCCGACTTTACGAAGGGATGCTCGCGTGACCCCCAGGCGGCAGTATCCCTCGACTCCTCCCGACTGTGAATCGAGGCCCCCGATTACCTCGACCGCGGCCGCTTAGTCCTGCTGGGAATCATCGCTTGTACGATTAGCGCAGCTTCGCCTCGTCTCAACGGCTACCTCGGAACGTACGAGCCTAATGTCGTTTATCTGGCCTCCCGCTCATGCTCCTGCTAAGGGGGCACGATTTTTTCGATTAAGTCCATCTTCAAGGGTTCGAATGTTGTATAAATCAAAGGATCCAGGGAGAAGAAGAAGAGAAAGTATGATGGGTAGAGGCCTCGTCGCTAACATGGCGCATCTGGCAACGAGCAATGCACATGCAATACCACTTTCCACGGTAATCGAATAATAGCATAATCGAGTGAGTCGATTAGAATTATTATTGGATACGCTTTATCCTTACATAATTTGTTTATTACATGACAATTATCCATTTCGACTATTAAAATCAATGGATACGATTAGCTGACAATTTTCGGTATTTCAATAATCGACCCGACAATGACAGAATTCAATGACAAATCATGGTTAATGAAATTTTCCCCTCTAATATTAAAAGCCAAGATTTTCAGTTCAGAATGGATGTAATGATTATATGTGATTGAATGGCATTGTCGCGAGACATGCCTCCCCGTCCTTTGATATGCATATTTGATTTGATAACGCGTAAACGAATAAAGTCTTTACGAAATAATTAAAATGGATGACATTGCTGCGTAAGAACGCTCTAATGAATCTTTATTATATACATACATACATATATATATATATATATATATATATATATTTCTCTTTCTTTTTTCTTTTTTTTCATCTTCTTTTTTTCTTCTTTTTTCTTTTTTATAATAAATGATGTAATATGAATTTTGATGGCGCGTGAACGCGTTGAATGATCATAGGTAAATAATGAATATTTATAAAATTGATAATAGTTGCTGAGTCAAGCGAAGATTAACTAATAAATGCCTTATCGATGAAAAAGAGAAAATTACCAAACAATTCAATAATCAATCGTTAAATGTCGGAATTTTTTTCCAATGCAGATGCACACAATGTTTCTACGTAATAAAAAATATTTATTTGATGAAGGACGCTTTCAACAGCCTCCTACTAGTTGCATTTCAAAATTTGAAATTGTTAATAATAAAAAGGCCTTAAGACTGATAAACATATAATTTTACTAATTTTTCAAGATGTATTTCGAATGATAATGTCTCTCTTATCGCAATATCAATATTTGTCTTCGATTTTTTTTTTTCTCGTATATTCTTCCTAATAAAAACTATGCTTAACTATATTTACATTAAATTAGATTATTCATATTTTATTCGAAATCCCTTTTTTTTTTTTTGTTTTTCTCTCTCTTTAGATATTTAATCCGCATCATTACGTTCGCGATTAATTCCAGATTCTCGTACCTACAATCTTTTCAAGCATTTTGAAATATTTTACTTTTTTTGTTCACTTACCATTGCTTCTTTCATTAAAATAATTAACAAAAGAGTTAAATAAATGTTTGCCAATGTGAAATTTCTTAATAAAAAAACTGCCTGAAGTTTTCTTATTCTTTTCTATTTATTTTCTTTTACATATGGCATTTATTAATTAAGTACCAAGTTCAGATATTACATATAACGATAATGTTAATCTTCATCATTACAAATTATCGACATGTCGGCCATTTCTCTCATTATACCATGAACATATTTAATCATTTAACAATTATTATTGCGTGAAAAACGAAGATTGTGTAAATATTACCGTGATTATTGAAAATTCGTGAATACTCTCGATCTTAACAAAAGCTAATACTTTCCAGTTCCCACGTGAATTAATTCAAATACTTCACCAACACAATAACAGGGTCAGTTTTTGCCTCTTGAATTTTTATAAAAAGACTATTTTAGATATGTGATATACTTGAATATTATAATACTTGAAATTTTATTGATATGGATAAAATAACAATGTATTAGTCAATTTATAGAGTAACAAGATGTCGGATAATTTTATGATAATATCAAATGTAAATGAAATATCTTTGGTTAAGTATAATAGAAAATGTTGATTGTAGTGTTTATAAATATATGTATATATATATATATATATATATATATATATATATATATATATACATATTCATTATTATATATTATTATTCATTTTATACGATAATTCCAATTAGCATTAATTATTATAGTTTTAAATTAAATTTCATTTTAAACTCACCTTGTAATTACATGACTTTCAATCTCTGTTTGAAGTAAATTATCCTATTACAATACCGATTTTACAAAAGAACATTACTCAACGTAATTATTAACTATTCCAAGCATTTGATTCGTATATTAATAACATTACAATTACATAAATCCAATTCAGCTTCCCGAAGGTAGAGATTTTTTTACTTCAATATCACTACTCAGACTAGGCCCGATAAATAAAATTATCTGCTTACATTGTTTATTCAATTTTTTAATATATCGCATAATTGTACGAGTTGTATTACTTAACAAACAAACAAACACATAAATAAATTTTTTTAAATTAGCAAGTCATGCCCGTTGTTAATTGATTATTTATAAATCATCTATTAACAAAACGTTCATTATATAAACGCATCTGTATTTCTAGCTATTCATCGGTTAAACTTCACACAACTACGCATCAACTATATTTCCGTACATTTAAAAAAATACGTTACTCACGCAATGCCTCATTGTAATTACAAAAATTTGACACACGAGACAATCAACTTACGTGCTCATCCAAAAAAAAAAAAAAAAAAAAAAAAAAAAAAAAAAAAATTCACGCAACCTTTCACATCAATGGCAAAGCCCATCCACTACGAACTAACGAGACAAAATACCCAAGATAAGCGTACATAAAATGATCCCACTCTCATCCGTGGAGCCGGACCCCATATTATACGTCCCTGGCGCTTCCCCTCGCCTTCCCGGCCGGAACATCGCCCACGCAATTTCCGATCCACACGCGGCTCTTTCACCGGAACGGACGAACGCTGCCTGCTGAGACCAGGCTGAACGAGTGAGACAAAACGAATATTTGGCCTTTTCGGATAACGTAACAAACACACACCCACGCACACTCACTCTCTTCTCTTCTGTTCTCTTCTCTATGCCTCACTAAAATGTCATCCCAAGTGCCATTGTGTGCTCTTCCCACACTAACCGGGAGACTTTTTCTCGCTTCGACACGTTGACGATACTATTGCACCCCTTCGAAGCTGCTACACGGCACTTTTTTTTTTCTTACACTTTTTTGTCTATCTGTCAATGTTTGTCATACGATCCTCGCTAGTCTGGGATACTCGTCTGGGATTTGCGTATGTGGGAAAACCGGGAAATTGGTTTGATTAAGGATGGACGGACTTGGTATTGGATTACACGATTAGTACGGACATTAAAGCCAACGTCCTAAAGTGATCTGAAGTGACATTTTTCTGAAGAATAAATATGCCTGCGGAATTGTTTGATGTATGCAAAAGGTATTTGAGACGAGATCTAATGACCTCCGGGAAGCAGTGGTTAATGCTAATTGAATTTGTGCACTTTCAGGGAGAAAAGCATTAACGCATAATAATTTCTCAATAATTTCATACTAATTTCTCAACGTCATTAACAATGATAAATACTAGATGTAAATTCAACATTCATGGGCCCCTGTGAATATCACATAATGCAAATGTTTCTCTCTCTCTCTCTCTCTCTCTCTCTCTCTATATATATATATATATATATATTGTCGTGCATCAACATAATTATAATGATAATGATAATGTTTTACAAACAATATACATGAAAATAGTAAAAACCCGCATCGATTGATCGTCTTGTCTCGTGCGTGCATTTGAACATTTTTATATTTTAATTCACACTTATTGATTACGTATTGTAATAATTGTGTATATTTATGTGCAATGTGATATTTGCTAAAGCATTCGAGCGATTGTATCAATTGCATTTCAATCATATTTACGTAGAAAGTGTGCAAGATGTCGAAAGAACTTGGACGAAAGAATGAGCAAATCAAATATGAAATTTCTTAATGAAATGACAAGAAAATTAAGACATTGGATGATTCGATTTATTGAAATATGAAATTCACGACAATATTGTGTCACTCCTCGATGCGCAAAAACATTTCCAGACTTTTCACAGATACATCGTTTTACCTAACACATGACGATTCACATGCCTTACAAGGCCATTTATTAAGCACGTATAAACAAAATGATCTCCGAATGAATTATTGTACGTACTCGCTTATTGTATGTACAGATAAATCGTTGAATAAAGAGAGACAAGTGCAAATAAGTGGCTATGCCTGGGTAATAATAAATTTTGATTAATTTCATTTATGTAGCGCGGAATTTATGAGGTCACGGAAAACAAAAGAATAGCAACAAACTTTTTCAACCGAGAAATCATTAAATCTTATTATAAATATAGAGTTTTTAGAAGTGAAAAGGTCGACAATTGTAAAATATTAAGACGATTTATTTATTTGGCATTTATAGTGACAAATATAATGTCCTTGGCTGAGGATAACAGGGAAAAAAATATATATATATATATATATATATAGAATTTATATTTTGGACGGTTACAGCTGCCGATCTCGGGCAAATTAAGTAAATTTACGATTTCATAGTCGTTTTAGTTGATATTGAGCGTTTCGCTGATAGTTTACAATAGTTTTATTCCAATTTACAGATGAAAATGATGAGGCAGAGATTGCCAGGGGTCGTGCACTTATTTCCCAATCATTTGCGAATAAATAATTATATTTTCCACATATATGTTTTGTTATTTTGTTATTAACTGTAAATGACATTGTAAATTCGTTGCAATCTCTTCTCATTTTCTTAGATCATTATAAAATGTTTAATTAAATAATTGTTAAACGCAAATATGACCAATTGTAACATTGCGAATTATGAAATGTATCGATAAACAAAATGTTAATGTATTAATGTACATTATTAATGGCATATAAATGTATGTGTGCACTTGATATATCATTGTGTTAAATATCATTGCGAAGGTTTGCTTATTTAGTAGTTGTTTGCTCAGTAAAGCAAAACACGAAATTTCTAATACTTCAGATTTTAAGAATAAAGTGAAATATTGAATTTTTAAATATACATTTTAAATCTTCTTAAAATCTCAAGTAGTCGCTTAGTTACGGCCGCTTCTGCCGTATGATTAATTTTTATGATAAAGTGTGTATCGTCCGCTATGTATGCGTTATTTAAGAATCATTATAATATGAGATTATAATACGAGTTAATAAAATGAAAAATAAAATTAAATAAAGTTTGATAAAATAATGAAAATCTTAAAGTTTGCGAATTAGCAATGTGATTGTTTTGTTTCTACAAGGTGCGACTATAATTTTATGTAAACAAAAAAAAACAAAAACAAAAACAAACAAACAAAAAAAAAAAAAAAAAAAAAAAAAAAAAAAAAAAAATAAAGTCCTTTATTATATATTTTAAAATTATAAAACAGATGCACACAAACGTGTACAACGAAATAAAACAAATTAATGTTTGTTCTTAAAAAAATTTAATGTTTCTTAACGTTAAAGTGAAATGTCGATCAGAAGGAGTTTGTAAAAGGAATACGATAGTAGTCTTACACAGTTTGAGGAAAATTTCGAAAACGAGAAACATAATTGCTCTCAAGGTTATGCGCGTGAGAGTCACATCTAAAACCATCTCCGGTGTAACCCAGAGTCTTAATTTACAATAAAACAGTAGTGAGTACTGCCATGCTCAAGGTCGGCCACTGGCTAATTTAGGCAAAAGTAATGTATTCCCTTGACAGAGATATTACAGCCATTATACACAAGCGCGCACATGTATACGAAAATAAGCAAATTGTAAATACAATGTTACATTATTAAAAAGATGTATGGTGTATAAAGGAGGAAGGCTCAAGGTTAACATTGCTGCGAGCTATCTATCCGCAGTCTCGATTATTGAGAATATTAAGAATTAAGGAATTAGAAGGTCGTGAAAGTAAAGAAATGAAAAAAGATGAAAAATGGGAAATAGAAAGAATGCAAAGGACTATAGGAAGGTAGGACGCTGCTTTGCAAAATAAAGGTTAATAAATACTGTTGCAATAAAAAGTTTTATTGCACACTATTAAATGAAGGTCTGTGGGTAATTGTTGCTCGACCGAATCATACCTGACCGTCGATTCCGCGAAAATGTCCTTTAATATCGCAAAAAGTAGTTTGCCGGCCAGGAGAAGTAGCTTTTTAATGGACAGGACCAGTTAAGATAAGTCGTAGATTGAGGCGTTGCATTATGGCCTTTTACACGTCCCGGTAGCTAATCGCGCACGTGCACGTATGTTTCTGTATGTTTCATTGCAAAAATTCAGCTGCAAAGGAAGGAGCGTTGCCCGAACAAGGAAAGAGGATAATTTCTATAGCTTAGGCTCGGCAAACCGACCGATCTATCCCAACATCTGTAAATACGTAGCTAAATATTAAAGAGGCATGAAAGAGAAGACAAAGGGTCGATAGAACGGGCTCTTGGTGCTATGAAGAGGACCGTTCGAGGAGTGGGTAGTGGGGTGATTGGGAGGTTCGAAGGTTTTTGCGGGGCGGGATGGTGAGGGAGGGGTATTGTCAGTGATGATGGGGGAGGACGGATAGGGGGCAGGAGGGGGTGTCGCGTCATATGCCCATCACCAAACTACCGTCCGTAAACGCGTTCGTAAAGTGAAACGAATGAAGCGCGTTAAAAAGGGCTGGTTAAGCGCTGCAATAAAAAGAGAAGCAACGAGGTATCCGCTCTCGTTCTTAATTCCCTAAAAAGCGACGGTCAAGCAAAAAGGCGCATCTCTCGTGCCTACGAGGTCGATCCTCTCCTTGTCCGAGTCAGCTGTACACCTTCGTGTATAATACTCGATAATAAATATCCATTAATTCCTCTCTTTCCTCGCCCCCTCGCAGCCGCAGCCGCAGCCACAGCCGCAGTCGGAGTCGCAGTCGCAGCAGCAGCAGCAGCAGCAGCAGCAGCAGCAGCAGCAGCAGCAGCAGGAA
>NW_011948419.1:1782221-1782868 GCF_000503995.2 Ceratosolen solmsi marchali | reverse complement strand
AACCACCGGCGGCATCACGACCAGTGGCATCGGCCACGTCGCGTCTGAGAAGGTGGCAGGGAAGGAGATTGGTTGGTCGAGGGGTATGGTGGAGCGCAGGAGGGGGATGTTTATCACGTCACGCGCAGGCGGCACGCGCCTGGAGAAAAAGGAGAGTCGCGCCGGCAGATGACTCGAAGGAGATCCAGCTGCCCCCGATGAGTCGGCGATAGTGCCCAGAGAGAGAAAGAGATCCGCCACAGATGTTCGCGAGCGTGCTGCATATTCGCGGTCGTAAGCGCGTCTGTACCTCTATCTCTCTCTCTCTCTCTCTCTATCTATCTATCTCGCTCTCTCTCTCTCTCTCTCGCTCTCTCGCCGCAACCCCAGCCCACAACGACTAACATTGTACAAGGATGAGGCTATTAACTAACGAGCAGTAGTAAAACGGGCGATTAGTGGTGGTGGATTGCGCGATCGATGCGCTCGCTCGATAAATTTCCTCTTTTCTAATTGCGCCCGATCCTGCGATTGTCGCCTGATTAATATTAATTGCGCCGAGGTCGAGTCCTTTGCCGATCGCCCCTTCATTCTAAAGCCACGAGTCCGTTCGGCTGAATTTTTCCTCATGGGTTTGGTTGTTCGAGTAAGCGGTATAATGGGTTGGG
>NW_011948419.1:1772794-1782211 GCF_000503995.2 Ceratosolen solmsi marchali | reverse complement strand
GTGTGCCGATTTTTGTCCTTCTGGGAATATAGCGACTGGATCGTGGAGAATTTTTCTCGCGCAATGTCGCCGATAATTTTCAGGATTCGCTGTACGTTAAAAGCATTGGCATTGCGCGGAGAGTTGAATCGTTTATAAATTTTAACGATTGTCAATGCTTTTCAGCTAAGAGCTTAAGCCCATAATAAATCAAAAAGCCTTGATTGTTGCGGGAATATCGAGAATTATTCCCGTAGCCCCGGCTCACCGTACCCGCAAAACTTGCACGGACTGGCGTAGAAAATTAGAAGTTTGGAAACTATCGCTGCAAAAAGTAATAATCACAAGGTAGAAGGACGATCGATATCTATCGAACGCGAAATTCATCGGGTTGATTAAAAATATGGAAACCGAGCGTAACCGCCACTTTTGAATATAAAGATATAATTAATTGATATAATTAATGCCAAGTTTGATTAATCACTGTCGTTGGAGTTGCGTAAGTGCAGTGCGTAATATATAATTATATCGCACCAAAGTCAATAATAAGGTAAAGCAAGAAAATTAAGCGGGAATAGAAGTAAGTTAGTGGCTTATCGGTGCCTTATTTAACATGGATGAAGAAGAGAAAGAAGAGAAATGCCCGTGAGCGATAATCCCGCGATCTCCGACCTAGAAAATCAAGCCTCGGAGCGAGCGCGTGCCGAAAATAATGGACGACCGCGCACGCTTTTACCAACTTCCTCGATAAGTAATGATCGGCTGGGCCCTCGGAGCAAAAACACGCCAGAGCAACGAAAAATCGGGAATGTACCAGAGAGGGAGAGAGGGAGAGAGAGAGAGAGAGAGAGAGAGAGAGAGAGCATCCTTTCGCTTTCATCTGACCTGGGGAGAGCTGTAGAGTGGTGCGAGACCTTTTTACGCTCGATGTCAAAATGAATAGAAGCCGACGACTCGCAAATTTAAGGATGAAAATACGCTTACGCCAAATGCCCTGTCGAGTGTATCGTCCCTATCCACGACTCCTCCAGTGGATTATGTAATTAATACAAATGTCGAGCGAGCGGGCAGCTGTTGATATTTAAAAGGAACATTTTGCTTTTAAAAATAAGGAAGCCAGACACGAGGCTGCCGACCGACTGCAATCTCTATATCCTGAATGTAAAATGAGCCTCGAAGGTGTAATTCGTAGCGATTGAAATCTACGGGGATGGCCAAATTGTTTATGCGCTCAGTGAAATTTTATAAAGACGATTCGCCGGTGACTCTGCGACCTCGTTAATCCTTTCCCAACTGAGCCAACCGAAAGAACCTGAAGAGGCGCTCGCGTCCTCGTTATGGGGGATAGAAAAGCTTCGCGACCGAGCGACGGCAGAATCTTAGCGTAAAAGTACCTCGGACAAGGAAGGCGGAAGAACTTTCGAAGCCGAGAAGATAAAAATCGAGGGCTGGTGGATGATGGAAGGGCAGGAGGAGGGAGAGGATCGCTTCGACTCGTGCCGCTTTGCGTTACGACACCGTCGATGACGGCGGTGGTGGCGGCGGCGGCGGCGGCGGTAGCAGCAGCAGCAACAGCAGCAGCAGCAGCAGCAGCAGCAGCAGCAGCAGCAGGTGCCGCGTGTCCACACCGCAGCTCTTAGGCGCGTGTACCGTCGCATCCTTTTTTTCTCCTCTCTCTCTCTCTCTCTCTCTCTCTCTCTCTCTCTCTCTCTCTCACTCACTATCTCTCTTCGGCCTGCTCTCCCGCCTCGCTCCTCTCTCGCCGCCTGCCACCACTATTGCCCAATGCAGCTACGAGCAGAGGGGAACAGGTATTTTTCGAAAGATTTCGACAAGAACATTCGCAAGATGTTGTGCCGCTCAGGAGCCCAGCTTGCGGCTGCCTTGGCTGGCCATTAGTTTTTTGAACCTCTGAAGGGAAGAGAGATAGTGAGTGAGAGAGAGAGAGAGAGAGAGAGAGAGAGAGAGAGAGAAGGCTCGAATGGTGGCGGTGAGGTGGAGCGAAGGGCATTCGTCCTGGCACTGTATCGAGTTCATTCGTCTTTTTTGTGAGAGAGAGAAAGAGTGACAAAGGACAATGAACAATGAGGGCCTAAAGTCGAAAATACGAATTACGAATTTTAATTAGGTGCTTGGATACGATGTATTTATTATATTTTGTAATTGTATCGAGTTGGACTCGGTGATGGATTAATATAAATTATGTAATATTTCAATCGCAGTCTATGTTGCTCACTCCTCCTATCTATTAATATATAAAATTTATCCTAATAATAATAATTAATTCAAAGAGACAACTACTTGGACTGGACTATTATTTCAAGTTGAAGATTAATATGAAAATGTAAGTAATGTAAAGATTTGCCGAGCGTCTCTATCGACGCAAAGTTGGCCTGGACGGTAACGTGTAAAGGAAAGTTACCAATACACAGTCGTAATATAAAAATTATTATTTAAACAACAATGTCCCTAGATGACATAATGTAATAAAGTTTTGTAATGTATGTAACGTAGCTATATGAAGAAAATAACGACAATTTACATTTATATAAATCAAGGAACTTAGCGTTCGACGCTACTATCACTAGGCACTACTTTTACCAATACTACTACTACTACTACTACTACTACTACTACTACTACTACTACTACTACTACTACTACTACTACTACTACTACTACTACTACTACTACTACTACTACTACTACTACTACTACTACTACTACTACTACTACTACTACTACTACTACTACTACTACTACTACTACTACTACTACTACTACTACTACTACTACTACTACTACTACTACTACTACTACTACTACTACTACTACTACTACTACTACTACTACTACTACTACTACTACTACTACTACTACTACTACTACTACTACTACTACTACTACTACTACTACTACTACTACTACTACTACTACTACTACTACTACTACTACTACTACTACTACTACTACTACTACTACTACTACTACTACTACTACTACTACTACTACTACTACTACTACTACTACTACTACTACTACTACTACTACTACTACTACTACTACTACTACTACTACTACTACTACTACTACTACTACTACTACTACTACTACTACTACTACTACTACTACTACTACTACTACTACTACTACTACTACTACTACTACTACTACTACTACTACTGCTGCTACGCTACAGCAGCTTATCGGTAAGGACAAGATAATATTAAGTCGGAGAAGAAATAATGAAGAGAGGCCAGTTATCGAGTATTGTTGCGTGCGCATCCGACCATCATTACTCTCCTATTACATAAAATATTTTAAAAGCGCGTCGATAAGAGTCGTAGCGACGACCGAGCTGACGACGCAATGTCCCCTGGGATATCCGTCCGAGTTAATGTTTTATCGGCGACGGCATCTATAAACAGAGATCCTTGTTAAAAGGCGAGGAGCGGCTGCTGAAATGGTGGATGAGGGGCCGTTGGAAATTCGCTGGCAAGATCGGTCGATCGAAGGCTAACGACACGGCACGGATCTATCGATCGGGATTCCCGCCGGCAATTTTCGATCACGGCAGCATGGAATTTTATTCCTCGGGCAGGCGATCGCGTGGCTCGAGCCTTATCGACATTACACTTACAACTCGGACTGCGTCGAGGTCGATAGGACCGCACCTCACGCTCCATAAGCCCCGATAACGCATTAACATTTTTATAGGAAATTTTGAGGCCCAATTTAATTGGTAATTGTCGGTGCTCTTGGAGATAGATTGGCACCGGAAACACGAGACGAGCCGCGCGCTGCAGTCTAAACAGTCGTTGTCCTTTTTCATCGTCCGGTGTTTAATGTTTCATACTGTATCGTGCAGGTCAGTATGCGAGTAAAGAGTGTCTCAGTTGATAATTCAACTGCCGGTGTCATTACATGTCTTATCTCGTCATCAGCGCCCGTGGCTCTAGGCATTCGATGCTCCACCTCGGCTCTCGGTGCTCGGCAGCAAAAATTTCTATCCTCAAAAATCACCTCACCCCACTTTCCTTATTTCATATTTCCTTCATTTATTTTTACGATATACATACACAGGCATATAACATTTATTATATAGAGGATAATTGAAATATCCATGATTTCATCAAATATGACGCGTTATTTATTCAGTGTTGTAAACAAAAACAAAGAAAGAAATAACAAAGAAAGATTTAATATACGATGCGATATAGTTTCCTTAAATCGATACTTCCTTAAATTTTAATACTTCGTGCCTAAATAAGAGAATAGTAAACTGGTATTGTCACAGATGGATTTTCAAGTATTGAAATATAAAATATTATAAATAGTATCGTTAAGACTCTTCTCCATTGTTAAAGATTTCTTATTCAAGCCATAAAGCAAGGACTTATTCTAAAATTATATTACCTCTTGGGCAATAAAACAATAAAGATTTACTCAAAAGATATTTCACCAGCATTTGTCAATCTTAGCCTCCTCTCTCTCTCTCTCTCTCTCTCTCTCTCTCTCTCTCACTCTCTTGCTACCTTACTCCGTATTTAGAAAACTGACAACTTGGCATAATTATAGGGAAAATTGTCTCATGCAAATTACTTTTCGGAGCTGGAGTATTAGTGGGCAATGAACTTATTATTGTCCGACTACGTCCCCGCCGCCTCGGTAAATCGAACTCCGTTAATCCGCTGCCCAGAATTCCGGGAAACAGGATCTCGTCCTAACCTCAGACATGCAGTTCCGCTGCACCTTTGACGCACCTTATCGTCTTACTTACGGCCTACTTCGTGACTCTCACCCCACGCTCACGACCGGCTGGCGCTTCTTTTCCATTCGACTCTCCTCCGTAAGATGCGACTGCGACGACAGAAGAAAGCACTGGAGAGAGAGAGAGAGAGAGAGAGAGAGAGAGAGAGAAAACAAGAGGCTCGCGAGTAATAGGGGGCGGGAAGAAGAATTTCTTGCAGATGCTAAAAATTGAATTAACCGATCCTTAATATAAATTGAATTAACCGATCCTTAATATAATACGCAGGAGGATAGCTTTGTGCGCGCGCGCGCGCGCGTGTGTGTGTGTGTGTGTGCGCGCGCTGTTTAAAATCGGTAGCCAGCCACATAACGGCTAAATTTCAACCTACGTTGTCTTCAACATGAATATTTAAATGTAGTTGAGAGTGGGCTGGCCGAAGTTTAGTAAAACGATCTGACAAAACTGACGTTATTATTTTGCGTAAATGTGAACGGTCATGCCGCGCACGTAATATTTCAGGCCTGATAGAGAGAGAGAGAGAGAGAGAGAGAGAGAGAGAGAAAGAGAGAGAAGCGGCACGAGCAAGCAGCTGTTGTCGGAACTGACGCGTGCCACCAGGTTCCCTCCTGCATATATATAATAAAACAAGAAAAAAAAAAACAAAAAAAAACAACGAAGAAAACGGCCAGATAATGTCAGGGTGCCCGCGCTGCTCCTGCTGCTGCTGCCGTCAACATCGACTCGTCTCGGTAAAAGACGAAAGACGGAAGAAAAGAGACAGGCAGTGAGGGTGAGGAGGGTCAGGTGAGAGGTTCCCTCGAAACAAGAGAGAAGCTATTGATCTACCTTTTTCGTAGGTCTCGCTCTTTCCGTTTCGACTCCTTCCCGGCTCATTTTTCTTTACCGCCTCGACGGGCTTCTCTTCTTCTTCTTCTTCTTCTTCTTCTTCTTCTTCTTCTTCTTCTACTTCTTACATTACTTTTTGTTAACTACGTCGGTTTTCTACTTCTTCTTCATTTGTTTATCCTTTTCCGTAAGAACGGGAGAATACGGCAACGATAGAGCACTAGACCAAGGACGAATTTTTAAGGGGACGAGATACGGGTGGATAATAGCCAATAGTAATTCTTTTAGGCTCAAATGTTTCTTACTCGTGAATGCGGGACACTGATTGTTGGGTCGACTCCTCCTGTAAAAGGAATTAGGCGCAATTAAGAATTGCTGTCCAAGTAATGTTGTGTCAAGCAAGCTCGTAATTGACTTTGTACAATTTACTTGCACTGCTTTCCATTACATTACTCCATATAATTAAGAATAATTAAGAGACTAGATTTTAAGAATCCTTCTTGGCTATTATCCTACGTTTCTGGGAAAATTAATCGATTTTCACCAGACAACTGCCACTAACCACTACTAACCATCATTTCATAATAATCAATCTATCATAAAATGTTTATACTAGGAATTTATTGAAAAGAGGATCCTCCATGGGCTATTAAATGTACGTAGCTTGTAAGGGAAAAGAGGAGGTAAATTTGAAAATCACTACTGTATCACGCTTCCTTGGAATGCCGGACGCTTAATTAGCATCAGTTGCTTTCCTTATGACGAAAATATACTTTTAACCATAATTGGAGTCCTTCTGAAATATAAGTATACGTAGAGTATATCTACGAATGGCCCTTCAAAAGTTGGCAATAATTAAGGACTTTGGTTGGTCGAGGTATGTAGCAAAGCGTCCTTGTTTATGACTTTGTATCGCGTGCTACGCAATAACTACGAGACCCTAAATATACGCTTAAAAGAAGTTGGCGTCACTCTCAAACTCCAATGCTCACTCCAACAATATCCCGTCAAAGTTATTTCATGGTTATTATTTCTGTTTTTATGCAGTCACTACGACAAAACGCTTGGCACATTATAAAATGCGAGCAAGGAAGATTGGAATATTTGAATGGTCAGGCACTGTACCGATATCCCATAATCGAATAGATTATTATTATCATTATTATCTAGGCGAAGGCTCTACATCTTCTTTGAAAAAAAGGTAAAAAAAGATTATGTAATGTTAAATATTGTGACGCAATGCAATGTACAAATTTGCACGTTTCATCCCTATTTATACCCGTATATATATATATATATATATATATATATATATATATATATATATATATGCGGTTATAAATAGGGATGAAACGTGCAAATTTGTACATTGCATTGCGTCACAATATTTAACATTACATAATCTTTTTTTACCTTTTTTTCAAAGAAGATGTAGAGCCTTCGCCTAGATAATAATGATAATAATAATCTATTCGATTATGGGATATCGGTACAGTGCCTGACCATTCAAATATTCCAATCTTCCTTGCTCGCATTTTATAATGTGCCAAGCGTTTTGTCGTAGTGACATGATATGTCATCGAGGGATCGATGCTCGTTTACATAATAAAATGACACGGAGCTTGCTACAACAAGTCGGAAAAGCCTAGAGAGGAGGGAAATTTGACTGAAAGGGCATTTCGTACGAATTATTCCTAGTGGAGTCGGACTTCTTCAACATTTAGCTTGGATTATTGTCTCGATCATTAATCATCTAAGACTCGCGCCCACCGACAATCTTGCGACCGATAATGCAAAGAATGGGACGACGTGAGTGAAAATCCGTGTGCCACCCTTCGCAAAAAGAAATTTGCGTGTCCGTGCGAGGCGAACGACCGCCGCGCACCCAACGCTCAGGGGTTCCAACCGCACGTCGCGACATCGTAAAGCCAAGACTACCATCACACGCTAGTAATAATCTCTCGGTCATTCAATCTATCCGCGTGCATCTCTTCCTTCGCCTCCCACCCTGCCAGTTAAGTCAGTCCCTTTTCTCTCTCTCTCTCTCTCTCACTCACTCACTCACTCACTCTCTCTCTCACTCACTCACTCTCTCTCTCTCTCTCTCTCGCTTCCTCCCCGAGCTCACGGATTAATTATCTAATGCTACGGTAACATCTGTCATCGCACGCTACGTGAACTCCTCGTATTATATCTCCACCTTCCCTACGGCCCGGACACGGACGGCCGCGCCTCACGGAGACGAGACGAGAATTTGCTCGGGGTCTACTGGCCTGCGACTCTCTCGTTCGGCCGAAAAGTCCAAGGGCGTTTCAAGGAGCCACCGCTGACGCCTTATTTAGCCTGGAAAATTCAGGAAAACGCAGTGGAAACAAGACGATAAATAATAATCAGGCGATTCTCGATTATTCAGCTTAGAAAAAACAAAAACAGGCAAAAAATAAAAAGGAAAAATGTTCGTTGGCAGTTCTTCGTGTACGCTTGTTTGTCATAATAAGAAGGAGATATAACGACGACGATTAACAACCGGGTATTTCAACATTATTTATTCTTTCTTGCAAGTTTATTGCGCCTGAACCATTCATTTTTTTTTTTTTTCTCACAATGATACTGTTTATTTGCCTAATTCTTTTGCCATTTGACGGCCGTTAAATTGCCTCGTTTCGGTGATAATTTATAAAAAAAATTGGGAGATGCAGCCACGATACAGAGACGAGTAATATGAAAATTCTATTGACGAGTTTGCCCTGGAAATTTTTAATGCACGACATTTATTATGGAAGCTCTGCCTGCCATCGAAAGCATCGAAGGTGATAACCGATGCATTGCAGTAAGGATCTGATAATGTTGATTGGGACATGCTCGGACGAGGACAGTCGTTGAGAACAGTTGGCGCCTTTAGATTTTGATATGACACATCCCCGGCCAAGTAGCGCCGTACCATTAGCAACGGCCACGCGCTCGCAACGCGAATAATAATTGCAAGGCACATCGATATTTCGCCGGCGATGCAACGAATTCAAATTATTTGTGAAAAAAGATTTGGCCAGGGCTCCAGGCCCGCCGACTTTCGTCAATACAAATTACTTCCTTAATAATAGAAGGGAAACGAGCCCGCCCATAAGCCCGAGCGAGCCGCAGGTAATTTTAACGACTTGAAGAAAATTTTCCTCGACCAGCTCACCCCGAATCCTATACTATACGTTCAAACATTGCTTGAAGCAACTCCCCAATCTCGCTTTACAGCATCATTTTTGCTTTTCTTTGTTTTTTTTTTTTTTTTTTTTTTGTTTGTTTTGTTTTTGTTTTTGTTTTGTTTTTGTTGTTTTATTTGCTTCTTTTGGTTTTGTTAAGGAGCCGAGGAGACGAGGAGACGTCCGTGCAGATAAGAACCAGCGAGGCGAGCCGTTAGATACACGCCCGGGCGCTCGCATTATTTAGCACAATTGTCACGCGCATCCTGTGCGTCGAGTCGGGCGAGCTTCGCTTCCTCCCTCGTCCGAGCGGCCAATGATCGGGAGAAGGAGGAGAAGGTGGAGGAGGGAGTAGGAGGAGGAGGAAGAGAAGGAAAAGCGGCGAGCAACAATGACAATGCGCGACTGGGAAAACTCAGCGCGTATAATGATGATACGTCGCGGCATTGCGCGACTAATAAAGCCAGCGAATGGCGGCGAGATACGTAAGGTCGGCGTTTGTCAGATATGGGAGGCGAAATGGGAGGGATAATACGACGTCGATTAATCGAGAACTGATCGAGCCGAGCACTCGAGGCCCGAGTCGTAGCTTTTTATCTTACTCTTGAGGAGCGAATGAGAGGCAAATAGCATCGACTCTGTCGG
>NW_011948419.1:1765294-1770294 GCF_000503995.2 Ceratosolen solmsi marchali | reverse complement strand
TGGCTCACCTCGGCTCTTTTCCCGCCCGAACCACATGCGTGGGCTCGGTGTAGTGCCGCAGCCAACGAATTCACTAAATAAACTAACTGGCCGCTGGTTCGCGCGGTAATCATTTTTTAACTCGAGTGGAAAATCGGTCGTTAGCTCTTCCTCGAGTATCGCTTTCTCGCTCTTACATTGGCTTATAGGCTCGAGGTACCGAGGTTGGGATTGCGTCCTGTTTGCTGACAAAGGGGATAATAACAAATGGTATTCCATCGGATTTAGTGACGCCCCTTTTATGAAAAATCTTGGATTTTCATATCCCCAAGCCTCATCCAAGGCTGCAATGCTAAGTGAAACGTTCCGTTTTGCATAATTAAATTCAACTTCGTAATAACGGTTTTCTTAACAACTTCGCTTCCAACTAACATCGTACCATCGAGATTTTTTAAATACATACTCGGATATCGATTGATTTAATACGTAGTCTCATAAAAGTATATTTACTTATTCCTCCCGATGCGCAATACTATACGCCGTATATTGCACAAGTTGGCGATTAAAAATTTTCCACTTCTTGAAACGAGTGCGCGTGAATGTACATCCATTCGCGCAATCGCGCATCATCTTACACGCATACACGCCCGTCTAAAATATGCGCCTATATATATATATATATATATATATATATAATTGATGGTATCAGAAAAACGTAATAACTCCTAAGAATATTTAACGTATTCAATGTTCGCCCGTACGTGCGCGCGCGCGTGTGTGTGTGTGTGTGTGTGTGCGTGCGAGCGCGAGCCTAGTCAAAGCTATGTTTTAACAGAATTTGAGGAATGATATTGGAAGAATTTGAAGAAATGATAATAGAGCTGCAAGGTAATTCGTTGTTCGGGGGGATAAGTATTGCGATAAGAATGCAACAAGAGTCATTTCCTTTAAATACATTATTTAATAAGCTTCGAGACATCTGTCGATAATAGAAAATTCTCCGTAGATCCGTCTACGTGCAAGAATTGAATAATAAAATAACAATTACAACTTTTTCAAAACTTTCCCGTTCCTAAACTGTCGTCCTCTTTCGGCCGAATTACCTCGAATAGGCATTGTGCACCCAAATCCCTTAAATCCTAATGTTAAAATTATTTTGCCAATTATGAAAATGTTTTCCCCAGCAAGAGCTACGTCAGCCAAGATACCTAAATGACATAGTTGTATACCTGTCTTTCCCGGTTCATGCAGGAACAGAACCAATTTACTGCTACTAGGTACACAACGAGGCACTATACTTACTTTACGGAGAATGGCTGTGCTATTTATGCCGTACCTTGGACGAACGCGTACGTATGCGCGCATTGTGCGCGCACAATCGCCTGTGTACTAAGTTTACGTATCGAAGGCAGGTCAAAATTGGTAATAGACCTATGGAGATAATAGGGTGGTGTTATTAAGTCGGGATATTAGACTTGGGCTTAGAGTATTGTTACGAGTAGGCAATATCGGTATTGATGAGGTCCAAAGGAAAGTGAGGCCCAAAGTATCTCTTGCCGGGGAAAATGATTGTCCATTTTGGAAGTTATAGGGTCGGGAACGTATAAATAGCGCTGCCACAGTCCAAAACTTCACCAATACGTGCAAAAACGCAGTAGAAGCCAAGACTTTTCTTCAGGAGGTAGAGAAGTGGTTCAGTGAGGATGGTGAAGCTAGACGGAGAGTAGTTGCGAGTTGTACAGTGATGTAGTTCGAGTCGTGTGGTGCGGGCGTTGCCGGGCGAGCGCGTCGCTAATAAAGAGAGAGACACAGAAATAAGTAAAGGGATGGGACGATTGCAAAGGAAGAATTATTGAGATAAGAGGATTCCGTATCGGCTCCGTTGCGTCTCGCGTCTTCTGTCCAAATCCTTGTAGACGCATCGCTGGACTCGTAAACGATGCTTTACGTTCACCGACGATGTCAATCTGCCGATTTCACAGGGTGAGTATCATGCAAATAAGTATTTGTCGAATTCTCCCAATAATTCGAAAAAGTTTATCTTTAATGCAATGTAATATTGGATTAAATCAAGATGTCGAGCCTGCCAATCCTAGCTTCCAATTTAACATTTATTTACATTACAATACATAATACATATGCATATCATTTATAAGCAAGTTGTTGAAAAATTTGGCAAATAGTTGGTGCAAAAAGTAGTATTAAAAGATTTTTTTATGCATTTACTTTACGATATATACATATATATATATATATATATATATATATGATCATATTGTTTATTTAACAATCTATAATAGAAAACAAAAAATAATAATAAAGCAATCTTTCACTTGCGTATTATGTATAATTATTTCGTGCAACATATATAAAATTGAAATATTAAAAGTTTCAAGTAAGTTTTCAGTACACAATTTGTTAATTGATCTATTTGTTAAGTAACGTTTAGTAATTGTAAGCAAGAAATTGATCTGTCCACCAATACTATGATTATTATAAATATTTGTATTTTATATATATATATATATATATATATATATATATATATATTATGCCAACAAGAATTTATGAAAATATTCAATTATTAATGATTCAAAAGATTAAAAAAAAAAAAAAAAAAAAAAATAAATAAATTAAATTCTAACTAGAATTCTAAAAGAATTTTTACGTTAGCGGTACGTTTTCTTTGCATTTATGGAAAATCTTATAAGAGCTGAAAATTAATCTGTATTATTATCTCGCTGATTATAGGTGGAGATAAATTTTTTTTTTTTTAAACATAATTCAAATATGAAACAATAAATGTGTGTAATAATAAATCGACGTATTCGTCGATGACGTAAAACTACACGTGGCTCTTATAAAACCTTATATCTGCGAAATTATGCTTTCTAACGGATTTAACTGCGATATACTTGCAAATTGTACAAAGTACTTGGAGCCAATAACGAGAAGCCAAATTGTAATTGTAAAAGAAAATGTCTTCTTCTGTCGGAGTTCTACGGAAACGCATGAAAGCGACATGTGTCGGGTAAACGCACAAGTTAGTCTCTAACGTTGGCAAAGGCTTTTTATCCGTTAATAAAATACGTTAAATAAAATAACATTCCCCAAATGAATTTCCCATAAAGATTTTATTTTTTGTTGTCGTCCACTTTTGCTTCCTTCGCTCATTATTATCTGAAAATTTTCGTTTATACCTCTTCAAACACAAAAAAAAAAAAAAAAAAAAAAAATCGCAAAAACCCTCTCCAATAAATATTAGGCATTCGTCCCCTCACCCCCTAGTCATTGATTATCAACATTAATATAGTAAATAATGCGTAGATTCGATGCACTGGCCACACCATCTACTACTCCGGAGCTCTATACGAGGCTATGAAAGCTGGCCACAATGACACGGTGATGTCCTTTCTCCAAGGTTTCGAGGTAACAGAGGTGGCCGATTACGAGGGCGTTACTTTGCTACATCTAGCCGCGGCTTGCGGCAATGTTCCAATAACCAAATATCTTATTAAGGCTGGTTATGTAATAGACGTTGTAGATAATTGTGGGTGCACTCCTCTTCTGTTCGCCGTGCGCATGAATCGCTCCAAGGTCGTTCAGCTCCTCATCAATTCCGGTGCGAACGTGTGCTTCTCCAACTTCTACGGGGTCAATCCATTGAGCGCGGCTATAAGAAAGAAGAACAATGTTGTGAACAATCTGATAATAGATGCGCTCGTCAATGCAGTCAGTAAGCTGGATATAGATAAGGAGTCGACGGCTACGTTGTTAATGAAAGCCGACTGGTCCTTGCAATTTGCTATGAAATTGAATAGTCTACAATTGACGAAAATGATGATCGACCAAGGGGCTGACGTGAACTTCCAGGACGCTCGAGGTAAGACGCCGATGCATCGGGCAGTGAGAAACGGTGATTATGAGCATGTTATGTTATTATTGAGCCACGGGGCTGACATAAACGTTAAGGACGTGGAGGGTGGTACGGCCGTGCGCAGTATCATCCTCTGCTCCAAGCATCCAGAAATATTGAAGCTACTTATGGCCAACGGTTCCAATATCCACGATGTCGACAAGACCGGGAAAATGCAATGCCAATATATCTTCAAGTACGGCAACGAGCAGGCCGTGGAAATCCTTTTGAATTACGGTGCGGACATGTCGGTGCAGGATTGCTTCGGCGATACGCCCTTACATTACGTTGCCTGTAACAACGACAGGGACGTGATAAAGGTCATTTACCGATGTCAGCTGTCGGTAGACGAGAGAAACCTCGCCGGGCAAACGGCGTTACACAAGGCCGCCGAGGTCGGCAATCTCAATTGCACCAAGCTCCTGCTGGAGAAGGGCGCCGATCCAAATGGTAAGGACCTCATCGGGAGGACGCCGCTCTACTTCGCCGTGACGAATAACAATCGGGCTTGGCTGGAGGTGCGCTCGGATCTCATAAGATATTTATTCCAATGTGGAGCGCGTCTGAGCGAGCCGATCGCGAATCGTCACATCGTCAAGTTCGTGGTCGAGCAGGGCATTTATCCCATAACCTTTACAGTCGTCGAGCACATCGCTAAACTCGACTCCTTGCAAATAAGCGTAACGGACATCGATCGGAAGGCCATCGAGACTCACTCGGAGATCAAGGACTATTACGAGTGTTGTGTGGAAGAGATCGAATCGATGAAAACGAAAACAGCATTCGGCAGAATCACGTATTACAATCTCCTGTGCGACAGTGTTGAAAAAATTTGCGCCTACGCGAGGAACGAGAGCTTTACGAACTGTTACAAGATGGTCGAGCTGTTGAAACATTATCCGAAACATAGTAGAACGTTGTTCAATAAGTGCACGATGGTTTACGAGAGATTTAAATTCATAGAGAATGCCGCGGTTTTTCTCAGCACTATTATTCCATATACCGATCCTCATCATTTGGCTATTAGACGAATTATTTATTATTTAAGTGCCGATGATTTGCGACGTTTAGCTAGATAATAAGTTACCTTGTAAAAAGCGCGCCC
>NW_011948419.1:1764213-1765276 GCF_000503995.2 Ceratosolen solmsi marchali | reverse complement strand
GCCCCCCCGCCTGGCCGGAAAATTTTTGGGGTTGCGGCGGGGGTGGGGGGGGGGGGGTTAGGAGTACGGGTGTAGATAGATGAATGGGGGTTGGATGTTGGGCGTAGATGAGCTAATGGGTGGGGGTATACATATGGATGGATGGATGGACGGTTGATGGTCGACGACGGGCGGATGGAATGGACGGATGGGCGGATGGGCGGGTGGGGGGAGGGGGCGAGGCGCGGGTCATGATTTTTCTTAGTATCGCTAAATACGGGAGACGACGAGTATTGTATATAATTAATTGAAAAATTACCGCGCTACCATTTTTAATCATGCTATTTCGACAAAAGAATAAAACAGAAAAAAAAAGCTATATTAAGAAATATTATAAAACGTCATTTAGTCGTATAAGTCTTATAATTGATATCCCTATATATATTATAATTTAATTTCGTATTGATTTTTAATAATATAATTGCTGTTGAGAATATGTAAATATATTAGGATATTTTTATATATAGTCGTGTTTTAATTTTTTCTTCTTCAAATGTCGCTAGTTAGTTTAACGAATAACGCTTGTAATAATACATTTTCATTGTAAATAGGATAAATTTGCAAGAATATTTGGAAAGCTATAATAAGTGTAAATAATCTTAACCTCGTTAGTATTAGCGTTTATATTATATTATTAGAATATTTGCATTGATGTACTAATGCTTAGTTAATAAATAAAATGATTGTATTAAAAATTGTAATATTTATTGAGATTTTTGATTGTTAAAAAATTACTTGAGCTTCACGAAAGACTTGGCTAAATTGTCAAGGTAAAGACACACGGTGGACAAACCTAATGTGTTAAATAATCGATATCGTCTTGATAATTGTAAAATTATATACAATGTAATTATTGTGTATGTCCAGAGGCATGATATTATTAAACAACGTAGAGAGAAATAAATTATATACTAACGAGCATGCCCCTTTCGCTCTATGTTGATTATCACATACATTACACTAGAATAATTACAATTTTCATTTTATTTTCTTGAAAAGGTATTTTATTATTTTCTCTCTCTCT
>NW_011948419.1:1739213-1759213 GCF_000503995.2 Ceratosolen solmsi marchali | reverse complement strand
ACGATAATGCGCCCGAAGATGATGGACTGTGCGTGCGTGCGTGCGAAGCCGCTTCTTTTTATTTTCACGATGACAAACTGCCCCCGACATCGGGGCAGGCGGAAATGAAGTTGGACGCGAACGATCGATCGGACACTTTTTTGAGGGAAGTTAGCCAGCCCGTCCTGAATAACGGGGCAAGGGAAGGTCTTTGCTTTGTCGCTTTTTTTGCTTCTCCCTCCCGCCCCGGGGGACAAGATTGCGTGTACAGGCAGATTTTGCTCATTGATTTTTAGGTGCGGTTTTGGATTTTGGAACAAACGGACGGTACGGCAGTGCGAATTGAGCGCGAAATTTCGGGCGCACGAGATCGCTAATTTCATGCATTCGCGATCATCACTTTGTTCTCTTACTTTTCACTCATCCCCCCACCCTCTCGCCGCAATCTTGGGCTACGCAAAACATACTAGTACCGAGATTTTTACGAGAATATTTTTGAATTATTACGATAACTGATTTCCCCCCCCCCCTCCCGAGAACTTTATATTGTTTATGTATTGTCTCAATAATACGCGTCTCGGTTAATGTACATTGAAAAACATTGACGTTTGCTCTGACTTGTCATGTATTATTGTCATTGAATGTTATTGATTCTGAAATCTTATTGACCTTTTGCACGGACTGACATATATTTTTATACCATTTCATTGTTTTAGCTTAAAGCGCCTCACGAAAATAAGATTATTTCTCCAAATTAACAATTATATTAGAATTTACGTGTATATTCAACGATCAAAACGTAGTTCGTATTTGAGCGCCCAGAACCACTTATTCTTATGTTTATCAAAATATTCTGCAAAAATTAGTTAAAAAATTTAGGTGAAAATTTACATTTACTATATTTTTGCCGTATTTTTTGGAAAGAAAAAAAAATCAATATATTTTCTTTTTCATATAAAATTATTAACGTCAAACATAATTAAATCTCCGTCGTTGCATAAACATTTATTGAATCGGTTGTTATATCTGTAAAACTGTAAAATGTGATCGTAATATCGAGCTTCCACTTCAAAGTGCAAATACAATTAGAATGAGACGAATAGAGTTAGACATCTGTGGGATTGAGAGGGAGCTTAACGTAAAAAAAAAAAAAAAAAAAAAAAAAAAAAAAAAAAAATGCACAGCAAAATCAATCGACCAGTTCGGCATAATTAATGTGTCAATTGAAAAAAGATAAGAAATGTTTAGTTTTGGTCGAGAGCCAGTTCGCAATACGACTGAGACATACATTTTACGTATAAGTGTAGCTGTCGCACTGGAGTAATCAATCGTGCGTGATGCTCATAAATTATTACGCGGTACTTAGAGTGGAGACACGTGGAGAAGGTGGAGAAGTAGTAAAGCATTCTCGGGCGAAAGTACTTATTCCCAAAGGTCACAACTTCATTCTTTAACACTCTACCGCAAAGCCCAACTCCGTAATGAATAATCTCCATTATAAATTTATTTATTATTGCAAAGTCATATTGTTGTAAATCCTCGGTATATCAGTAATACGAAGATTTCTATCTCGAATTTTTAAGTGAACAATGCTAATGGTAAAATCGAAGCGGTTGCCGATTATTCGAAGGAAAATTAATTACTCTCTTTTTTCTTTCTTTTTTTTTTTTTTTTTTTCATTCCTCCGGTGACTCGTAACAATTTTCTTTCTATGCTCTCGATCGATAATTGCCATTTTTTGCAGAAGCCGACCGATTTTAAAGCATTACCATTGTGAAGGGGGGAGGGAGGGTAGATGAGCGCATAATTATGCCATGCTCGCGTTTAACTATAAATATCATCAGCGCCTTGCACCTAACCACGTTTAATCGCCTAATGGGCAATAATAGCTACGAAAGTCCCCGTGGCGAACAAATTTTCAGAAATTTCACTGCTGCTCCCGTTTCTTCGAAATAATATCGAACGAAGCTAAAATAAAAAAATAAACAAAAACCAAACAAAAGAAAAAATAAAGTAAGGCCGAGGTCGGTAGGTAAGCAACGTGTCCGAGGCGCAAAGAATAAAGGTCGACTTCCATCGGCCTCGTCTGCAACGCATCTGCGCAGCTCGTCGTATGCATGCAAACGTGCGCGCGCGCCTTTCCCACAGGGGAATTGTTGAATTGTTCGAGCCGACCTCTGACACCTCATCATCGTATTATCATCAGCGATGACGAGTGCGCAGAGGAGACCTGCCCTCGTTCTGCCTCCTCTGACCCCGGCGGTGCGACGAGCACCAACGTAGGCGCGCGCCACATCCTCGGGGTCGAGAAACTTGCGGCGGCGCTTTTTCCGAGCCGAGTGCCCGCCACCAGACTCAAGGGCACTACGCTCTCTCTCTCTCTCTCTCTCTCTCTCTCTCTCTCTCTCTCTCTCTCAGTCTCACACACACACACACACACACACACTCTCTCTCTCTCTCTCTCTCTCACTCGGTGATGGACGATTTCGACTTACTCTTCTGCGCTCGTCCTCTTTGCGCCCACCCGAACCTTAAAATTTATCCTCGTCCAGAACTGCTCGGCTTCCCTCCTATCCTCGGAGCTCATTACCCACGACCGACGCTGCTCCATTTCAGTGGTGGAAAACCACTGCTCGTCCACGGCTTGACTATTATTCAACCATTCGCCATTATGACGCAAAAAAATACTCTGGATAGCTGGAGACATTTTTAATACAATAGTCGCTGCTCTCGCTTGAATCTTTATTATGTCTTAAGTTATGCGCCGCTTAAGTAATAACTGTCATTTAGTCACTTTAATCATGATGTCGGGTGCATAAAAAGTATTAATCAATGGATAAACTTTAACAATGACAAAAGTCAAGGCAAATTAAATTGAAATTAAACTTAAATTCAAAGGCTTTTACAAATGATGATTATTTTTATGATCCTTATTATTGTTTTAAAAATGGTACGATTTCCTTTTACAGGGAAAGAAATTATTCCTAGTAGAAATAAAGGGGTGAATGATCAACATTCATCGACATTATTAACCAGGCTAAATTTGAAAAAAACAATTTTTTTTAACCAATATATATATATATATATATATATGTGTGTGTGTGTGTGTGTGTGTGTGTGTGTGTGCGCGCGCGTGTGTGTGTGTGCGCGCGCGCGCGTGTGTGTGTGTGCGCGCGCGCGTGTATGTACTGATACTTACTAAAGGATATGATAATGATTATCAAAAGTCATACTTACAGCTGTTGAATAATATCGTTATAAAAAATGTTGTTGTTGGACGGTGTATTTGTTATTAGTTATTTTGTGATTTTACTCAAGTGTAGGAGATAGAGTGAAATGACAAGCAAGAAATATAAATTTTATTTTATTCGAAAATGAACGTTTGATAAAATATGTAATAATATTGTCAATTTGTCGCCGATGCTCAAAGCTGCTAAGGTCCTTCCGATTTTCGTCCCTTATGCATAATTAACAACGATATTCCATACATGTCCGCGAACATGATGATGATGACGGAGCCTCATCCGCTTGTCGTTTTGGCTCGTGCAGTCGCCGTCTTTCTTTATTATATCTCTGTCATTAAGTTGCGCCGATGAAATGGCATCGTCGTCGTGTATTCGATGTTTTGGCCACGGCATTTTTTGTTCATTTTATCTTCTTCCTTTTTTTTCTTTTTTCTTTAATCTTTCAAACAGTCCTCCCTGAAGTTGAACGACCTCCTTCCACTTTCGTCACTTGGATCTTCCATCCTTTATTTATTATTTATATTTCACGTAACTTTTTGGACCGGGTGATTTGTTTGGAGGAAGCGCGGGAATGGAGATGCTAATGTCGGCGACTTCGGCGACTGTCTTTTGTTTTTTCATAAGAATACCATGAATACAAGAGGGGACTAATTTGACTAAGAAGGGAAATTTAGAAGCAAAAATCAGGCTATTGAATTTTTAATAGGACTAATGAGACGGCGATGTGCAGGCGATTTGATCTAGGCATACATTTCTTAGCCTTCGAAAATATCGTATCACTAACAAATCTTACTTCAAGAATAAAAAAAGAAACTTCCGCGATTAAGTGAATGAAGTGCTTCCTTCGTTTTATTAATTTTTTATTCAATTTTTCGTTTCAATACAAATTAAACGTATGGTAATTAGTGCGTTTATACGTGTAATCTGATATTTAATCAATTATCATTTCGACGCTCGTTGTTTCGTTGCTTTTATTATAAAGAGTATACGATCATTGTAAAATGACTCGAGACCCTTCTACTTATCTTGAGAGAATTCAAGAATTTTCCAAAAAGTTTATAAATATTTGTTATTGGATTATTATAACGTGGAACAATATCGTTATAAGCAATTAAAAGTAACTTGCGGTCTTATCATGTAATAATAACGTTGTATCATCGAATCAGTCTCTCTCTCTCTCTCTCTCTCTCTCTCTCTCTCTCTCTCTCTATCTCTCTCTCTCTGTTGGTATCTATCTATCTATCTATCTATCTATCTAATCGCGTGTCTAAGATCCATCATTCTTTTTTTTCTTTTTCTATTTTTTTTTTTTTATTTTTTGAAACATTTTTAATGTAAATATGTCTTTTAGAATTTTCTCTCAATCTATAAATATACTACAATGCATATGCAACGAAGGGTTTGAATAATTACAATTTTATGATACATACACGATTTTACAATGCTTAAAGTTAACCTATTAAAAGTTATTTTTGTAATGATGCGCGATAAAATATTTAGCGATGAGTGTAACTAATACGCGATATCTTAGTTAACTCAAGAACTATGACTCTTTGCATTTAAATAATTTGAATTTTGAAAAATCTCACGACCGCCTACACAATATTTCATTCTTTATTCTTTTAAACTATGTCGACTATTTTATTTAAGAATACAATTTATCAATTAATTGAAATAAATTGGTTGAACCGATAATAGAAGCTGCTTTATAATGCAAATATATGTCAACGATAATTGCAACGGAGACAATGTTTACATTTTGTTAAATTGAATTCGAGACATTCATTATACGTAGCAGTTATTTAAACAACATTGTAATACCTCATTCGTTAAAGAATAAATTATCCTTGTCTTCTTTTATTAAAATATTATCGTATCATAATTAAATGAGCCTGTAAAGCCATCTAATTTTTCTCAGAAATCCACGTTTACGAGTTCATCATTCCATAATTGTAGTTTGTTAATCGTCATGTATCGCGCTTATCGAGCCTCGAGCGGCAATCACTACACGGTGGCATAAAAACATTAATGAATCCGCGTACCGACAAACTCATGGATTCGACTGCCCAAGCGGATTTCTCAATACACAGGCACACGCACGATGCCAGCGCCGCCTAATATCAGGCCCAGCCGAAGTAACTTTATGTTGGCGCGTGAGTCCGCGAAAGATGGGGAAAAAGCGACAGGAAAAGGAAGTCTGTTCGAAAGTTCGAGCAGTTCGTTCCCCGTTATCGTCATCATTCCGATAAAGCGTCGTTCTCTCTCTCTGTCTCTCTCTCTCTCTCTCACTCTCTCTATCCATCTATCTATCTGTCGTCTATCTCTCTCTCTCTCTCTCTCTCTCTCTCTCTCTCTCTCTCTCTCTCTGTCTGTCTGTATCTGGATGCGTTCCGCGCCAGCTATAACCGATTGCTACGTCGACGTGGACGTGGACGCGGACGTGGACGTCGACACCCGCTGATTAAGCGTATGGTAATGAAGCGGGAGGCTACACACCTGATGCCTCGCCTGAGCTAAATTTATGCTAATGGAAATGTATCAGCCGTACAACACTCGACTCGCAAATTACCAAGCTGAGCACGCGATACTTTTGCTCCCTCGTAACCGAAAACTTTGACCTTGTCGATAGTTATTAGGTGCTCAGCGCATCGCGCAATTGCTGGGAATTGCCAAGCGAATGGATTCGTAAGCGATGATCGATATGCTTCGACGCTTTGATTTTTAATAATCGCTAATTAAGGTCACTCGCTCGTGGCGAGAGCAATTCCTAGAACTAGCGCTAACGATACCTAGTGCTCCTACGTTTTACGTGGACGAGTTCTTATAGCCTGACGTTCGAGTCGATCGGCTAATTTACTATCGCTCGATTCCTTCATTCTCAATTGTTGATTTATAGTTAGGCGGAGGAGGTTAGTATCGTCATACGTATTGGCTCTTATAACCTCATCGACAAATGATCGTTTTTACAATTATTAAAGCGTAAAGTGTCGCTCGTTTCACGAGAGAATTGCGTATTCGTTGTCGGACGCTCTGCTCGTAATGTAAATTGCGATGTCGAAGATCTGATCGACGATGATGCCGAGCTGCACTTATCACGATTGACAACGACATTCAGCTAAAAATACATTACGAATCTAACAATTGGGGAAATTAACGCGTACCATTTATTGGCTCGAAGCCCCTCGAAGGTCCAAAATAGCCCCAAGACGCACCTGCTTCTGCTCTACCTGCAATCTATCCAATTGCACGCCAATGCCGTGGCACAACTAAAATTACGATGCTTTAACACTCTCGTTTCTCCCACTCCCCGCCACTCCATCGCCCATTGTGTCACCTTGTCACATTATCTCGTATTCGTATTCATCTTGTCTTTTATCTTGTCGCTCCAATGAAATTAACCGTTCGTGTAGGCAGCGCGGAAACACGGGTTTTACGCACATTGGGAAATGCTGCTGAGCATAAGGGAGAGACGAGTATACAGCGAAAACACTTGGGTGCTGATTATCCGCAAATTACAGGCAAAGATAGGCGATGCGCGTAACTGACCGATAAGAAGAGACGAGCGACAGCGTCCAAAGCCAAATCCGTGAGAAAGTCACTTATCGACTCTCGCGAGCGAGCGAGTTGTTTTTATCACGCCCGGCGGCTCCTTTCAGCAAATTTTGGCCCCACCCCGCTGCCGCAATTGGTCCCACGCGTACGCTTTTCTTCGCTAGTCGCGCAACGGCAGAAGAACGGCCAGCTACGAGGCCCATTAACATACGAGCTCGACTACAACGGCTGGCCGTTACGACAGTTCCTCGGCACCGTTGCGCTCCATTATCCGACACGTGACACAAAGACACAAACTTTATTTTCCACGGGCTAATCTCTTTTCTGCGCGTACTCAATGCGCCGCATCTTTCGCTATAAACAGATGTTATTATTAAGCTTGGCCGGTTATTAAGGCAAATTGATTGAGATTGTAGTTTAATAAGGGATTTGAAGGCGAATGTTTCGTCATTCCAAGTGTTATTATTGTATTTGGCGGCGAATGAAAAAAAAAAAAAAATATATATATATATATATATATAATATATATCACTAAGACTCTCGGTTACAAAGAGGATTCGTTAAGATTCCTTCCAATCGAAGATTGAGATAGAATTCGGGATGCACACTCGATTTCCTCTTCTCTGCTCTGGTAGCAGAATTTTCACTCGCGATGATTTATCCTCGTGTGCGTGTATTATACGTATATCGCAGGCTAAAGTTGCTCCTATAATCCTGTATCGCTTCGCGTCTGCAGCGAACGACCGTAGAAATTGTTTTATAAAGTACAAAGTTAATATGCCGTTGAGTAAAAGTGCGGCTAATGTGAGTTAAAGTGAGTCAAGAGGGTTGCCGATCTTCTATTTCCATAAACCACGAAAGACGGCAATTTGGCTTAGTTAAGGAATCCATCCAGTCACGTGTCAGCGCTTTAGATTAGCATGATTTTTCGATCGTCCTGGCCCGACTCGATTCTTATATAAAGAAGCAGCTGCCATCGAGACGTTGCATCGCTCGGGTTAAAGCGACCTCGAGGGAATAGTGGCCTCGCTGCAATATCTCGGGCCATTCCCATCGGGCGCCCGGATAAAGTCGGCGAATCTCTTATCCCGTGGTCGACGAACAATCGCGCAAACCTAGGGAGATGCGGACACTATGTGCCAAATGCAGAAAGTCGTCGGCGAGAGAATCGGAAAAAAAGGTCGAGTGATGGAAGAAAGGAGATCGAAAGGTGTCTGCTACAGTGTACTAGAGTAGAGGTCCGCCCGATATGATTTGGTAAATGGTCAGCGACCGGAAGATAATTTCCCATGGATCTTCTTTATTCGCGTACCTGGCCGAGCGATGCTTTATTTTTATTTATTTTATTTATTATTTTTTTTTTCTTTCTTTCAGTGTCCCGCGGGGGTAAGTAAGTAAGGTAAGCTCCGTTACCTGGACAGTGTCCGTCGTTCGGTCATTGTCGGTCCGCTCTTTGCGGGACCTATTTAAATAAGATCGAAAAAAATCCGTTGGCCCCGCGCGCGCGAAGGTGGGAACGGGAAAAGGTTCACCGAGTTTATTGGGCCCATTTTGGGTATGATTATTGCTCGCTTTAACAACTGACCGTTGATGACTTTTTGGGGTCATTTCGGGAGGTCTCATGGGAATTTGCCGAGCGAAATGAGAAGCGAAATTGCAAGGGATGTTACTACCTAAAGCAGAAGGTTTATTCTCGTGGGTCGATAATTCTATGCGGAATTACAATTTTATTTAGCCTCGGACAGAGAGTGCACATGTGATATTGTGTTGCGAAAAGTAGAGCACGACGTGGAGGTTGGATGGAATTTCATTGGTGCTAATAATAACGGCGCGTATTAAGCTTTGCATCGTCTTTGCTCCTTCCTATTCTTCGAGCACGTGTTAAATAAAACGAGCGGCTATACATGCATTTGGATTGTAAAAGTATTTTTAAAATGTAAACAATGTTACTACTTTCTCTCTCTCTCTCTCTCTCTCTCTCTCTCTCTTCCTTTTTCTTTATTTATTATCTTTACGGCTTAACATATTGCTCCGGACATTAATAGTTGGAATAATTTTTTCTTTTCTTCTTTACATGCATCTGACGAAAAATACAACGTATGATAGAATAAGATCGGGAAAGACGCATTCGAAGAAAGATACTGTTACGTTGAGAAATTGCGAATGATAACGACACGAAGTACATTTGACTGGAGTTAATTGACGTTGAAAGGTAATTGAACTAAATTGCATAATAAAACATGATACCGCTGCATAATTGCCCTAGCTTTATAAAATTATTATTATTATTATTATTATTGTTATTGTTATTATTATTGTTATTATTGTTATTATTATTATTATGATACCAGCGCTATAATTTAGCGTGCGTGTAAAAATTGATATTTATTCAATGTATACGTATAGTATCTCCTTAAGCGTAAGAAAACTTTTTCACATGCTATTCTATCTAGACATGATGTGTATTTATGTGTGTGTGTGCGTACGTATGCATATTAATATGCTAACTGTTTATCCATTGATCGTGCTTTTAATATGGAAGGATGTAAGCTCGTAGGTTTGATAATAATAAGAAAAGCCAAAAGCTGCGTATCGTTTGAACGTACGCGCTTTGCTTTCAAGCAATATGATAGATGAGCCAAGTGTAAATATCGTTGGACATTTTTGTTTCTTCCATTATGGCATCGAAAACTCAAGCTGCTTGTTACGAGACGGTCACTACTAGCGCTATCATACCTCACCACACAGGCAAGCAGACACGGCTGGCTTATAAGCACGTGATACCACGTTGGAGTGGGAAGTGGAGGGGTATGGGGCCACACATGCATTATATACAACAACGTCAGCACGACGAAACTTGGTTACCCTCGATCAGCTCGCTTCCATTTTGTTAACTAGAGCAACGAATTTTCTCCCCACCGCCTGGACTCTGGTCAGACGCTCGGCCAAGGCGAGAGAAAAAAAAATTAGAACGAGAGCACCGCGGTTGAAAAACGGTTTAACCAACGGCTTCGGGACTACCCATTTAGCCGACTCGTCCAATCGTGCGAAGGTGCGCTGAACTTTGTCCTACGATAGAATTTTTGGCCTGATACGAGTTTCTTTATACCTTCTTTTCCAGAAAGGTTTCCGTTGGTGACAAGGCGCAATCAAGTCCTAGAGGAGACGTTAGCGTTGCGCCGCTCTTGCGACGTCTCGATACCTCGCTAACGGTTTTAGGAGTCAGCGAAGAATGGCCGGCTTGATGGGGGGGGGGGGGAGGGCGGCGGCGGTAAAGAGGAAGGTTGAACGAACGAGAACGAGAGAGAGATGACACAGAGTCGATCCTTTCAAGACCACGCATTCGCTCGGAACTTGGAGCGCGTTATTATTTTTGATCTAGTTTCTTTTCACGTGCTATTCCGAAGACTCGTAACCGTTGATAAAAACGAGCCTCGTTACCATTGTCGCATTACCTAAAAAAAATCATATCATTAAGCGCTGAGGTTTTTGAAAATTTTCCTATTCAAACGCCAAAACGCAAGGCATTAATCCATCGTCGCATAAGGCAATAGTTAAGAAGAAAAAAGAAGAAAAAAATCAAAACAAAAGCAAAAAATAATGAGAGAGAGAGAGAGAGAGAGAGAGAGAGAGAGTAGGGAGAGGGATGGGTGGGTGAGGGGAGAGATAAAGAGACTATTATTTCAAACGTTAACTCGGCAATGCGAATTGTCTCCGCATTGTCAACGGTAGAATTTAATAACTTGCGCCATCGAATTTTCGACCGAAAAAATGTAAAAGTAAATGCTCGCGTGTAATGCGAGAGCACACGCACTCGGCCTCGGCAACAAATAAATCATTGTTGCCCGCAAAATGCTTAAAAATACAATTTTCACCATCTTGGTAAAAGCGTAGGCCAAGTGTTTACACGGCGCCAAGACGCAAACCTCGAGGCTTTTGTAATCCGAGTCACAGTGGCATAATGGATTTCTTTACAAGAACCTCTCACATTGCAGCCAAAGAAACTTTCTTAAAAGACAATGGGAGAGGAGAGGGATAGCTTATCCTACCGAGGAGAGCCCTGGGAAACGTCCGAAGGACACGCGGAGCCTGCGAAATACATCTTCTATCTCTTTTTGCCTACCAAGCCAAGACTCGGCTCTCTCCGGTCATCGTCCGACTTCCGCCTCGAGCTCGGCCGATAAAAGCCCTAGTGCCGCGGGACTTGGGGTGAAGGGGCGTGCGCCTCGTTGGAATCGGGCCCGGTCGGCCAACGGTCAAACGCGCCTCGTGGATGCGAGTGCCCTCAGAGATGGGAGAAAGGGTCGGGCTCCGGACGTCCCGCGCGACTCCACCAAGGCCCAGGATAGCCAATATACAATGCGGGCCATTTAAACGCGGCACTCGGGGCCGTGTACCTGCAGCGGACCCTAGGGGCTCGCGAGGGCCGCGCACCTTGCGCTATCGGCCGGCCGCGTGCCCCTGAATCCGGTCCCCACCCTACCGGGGATGGCCGGTGCTAATTCGGCCGCGGAGGGGAGTCGCCCCGCGGGTTTGGAGGCTTAAGCCGCGCAGCCGTTTAGCGCCCGACTGGATGCTCGCGCACGCCGCCGGCGTCTCGGCTACACCCATTGTCGCCCATTATTTATTGGATGGGTGCGTGCTGGCTGACATTGTCGGCATTGTTCGCCTTTAGAGCGGGGAAACCGATAAATTTGCTTTATTCTCAGGTGTATCCCCCTTTTTCATTTCACGTATTAGCATGCGCGCTGGTACGTTACGGTACTCCTATATTTTCAGTTTAGGAAAACTCGTATTAGGGCTTAGCGACACTTCGGACAGTAGTAATCCGCGTGTTTTTAAGCGCGTCCTGGTGCACGCACGCGCGTTTTAAAGTCACTTGCGGTTGAAAAGAATATCGATCCGATTGATGCGCGTGTGCTTATTGGCGTCGATGCAAAATTACGTCGTTAAGGACTGACGTATCTGGCAGGTAATGAATGCTCTCTCGATAAATATCCTGCGTAGTTTCTTGTATCGTGGCACTTTTATTATTAAGTCTTAATTGCTTATGTTACAAATGGACGTTTAACCAATCGATAAGCTAACACATTTCTGTATGGGAGTAAGATATCTCGGCTGACACGCTGAGTTAATCGTCGAGACAATCGTAAAGAGATAGAGCAGGGAGAGAGATAGAGAGAGAGAGAGAGAGAGAGAGAGAGAGAGAGAGTAGAGAACGTCACTTTTTGGAATAAGAATAATTCGTTATGTACACGTTCTAGTTGGTCTTTTGGTCCTTGACCAAAGTCTAGTCCCGGTTTTGGGGCTCTCGCGAACCTTTAGACGAGGCTCTAGCCGAGGGTGGCACGACGAGCAAACTCGACGCGGATCGCCGAGTCTCGGAAGTTACGTGCGATCGCTCCGCTCGACACGAAATCCTGGACTTGAGGCCCGCTAATGACCTATAGCTGAGCGATTTAGTAAACAGGAGTCGCCAAGCTAAGCAACGAAGGGGGTCCGAGTAATCTCGACCGACCTACGGATAACAGGTATTTTTAACATTTGAACGGTAGATGTTGTCGAGTGGAAGGACACGGGACGTCGGACAGGGGACGTCGCTGCGACCGGAAGTCCGAGCGTCAGAGCGATAGAATAACGGGAGCCGCGGGAAGTCGAGGTGTCAAGAAAATAGAGCCCCGGCGCCCAGGTAAAGGCCCTTGTGTCTTGAGTACCTGCGAAACCAGAGGCTGCCGAGATGATCGACCGGAAAGGACCGAGGGAAGGGGGATGCATGTACACTTAGTTTGCATTTTATAAAGGGACGACCGTAATTTCATACCTCACGAACGAATGACGAATTGTGCACGGATGTGCATAAGAGGGGCATACGGGGCATTCATGGAGAGTTGAAAAGTTTCTTTGATACCCAACGACGCTTGAGAAATATCAGGCGCGTAATGTTTTTTATTATTTTTATCGTATACAGTGGATTGGGAATGTGGGCGAGGATCGCAAATGAGGATGAGTCTGCGCAAATAATCCGAGACTAATAAATAGTTTTCCTATTAATTCTATATTGCATGATTCGAAAATTCGTTGGTCTTGTTTCGATGGAGAGCAGCCACAATTTATCGCTATTTTCATGAAAATGCCTAAAAATTCGTTCGGGATACAAACGACCATAACCTAATACATGTATTTTGATCGTCGAATTTTAAATCCGATACTGCTGATATCTCCATTTAAGTCAAATACTTTTAAGCGAATACATTAACTATGGCATTCTGTCAATTACTCTTACGTTCCTTGCATTTTTTCCATTAAAATCACAAGATTATGTCCTCACATCCGTTCTAATAAAAATATCAAACTATCAGATTGTATTATGCCCCTCGAGTACACGTTACACATACTACGCGCTCATCCCGTAAGTAAAGTTGCAAAATTGTTGTTAATATTAAAATTATTTTCGTAGGCTCGTTTGCCGGGAGGAAAAACACTTACAAAAAAAAAAAAAAAAAAGAAATCTAATAAACATAGCCTTCGCTTTCAACATCGCAATGATTTTTATTACCATTCATGTACACGAAAAAATGCTATAAGACATTTATTGTACTTATCGAATGAAATAACCTTGAAATACCTCGATAAACGTTTGAGTGTATTTTTATACACGCACGCACATAGAGAGATAGAGAGAGAGACGCATGGAAATTAGTGGCTACAATGACAAACGTGAAAAGAATAACCGCAAGGGGGGGGGGGATATACGTTATCCTATTTAAATGTAAACGGACTGATTTCAGAAAATAAATAATAATTAATATAATAACGGGTGTATAACATTTTACACGTTCGTTTCATTGGGCATTAAGGCCTCCGGTAAAGGATATTGTCACCCTTAGACAGTAGGTACCTACTCGCTTACGAGCCGGTAATCAAAAATCGCTCCCTCTCTCAGTGTCTAATAGCCAAGGTCGTCATTTTTACTTCTAGCCTTCCTCTTACCTTCGTCGTCGTCGTCGTCGTCGTCGTCCCCTGCCCCTACAATGACATTTCCAAGGTGAAAACCAGGAGGTTTTGTGTCTCCTGTCCGGGGACGGCGAGGGTACGGACGTTCCCCGATAAACCACAGCTGAGACAATAGACACAAGACGATTGGCGATCGTTCGCAATCGTGTAATAAGATACGAAGGGAAATGCACACGCACACGCGCACGCACAGGCACACACACTCACGGCTTCGAAAGCTCATTAGCATATCATAGCAGCAATAACGTGCAATTAAATTAAATAGACTGACCGCGCGCACTTTTTATGAATTTGAACATTCCGCGTGTGCTCGATTGCGAGAGCCTTGCACCGGTCAATTATTCGCTTTTTATGCGATGTTATGTAAGCGTCGTCGTAGTGCCCAATTCTCGTGAAATTGTCGGCTTAGCGGAATTACGAGATTGCGTAAGTTTCATCGTTAAAGGGCATAATGAAAGCCAAACGACTAGCATTCACGCATTGATTTTCGGTTAGTCAGCTAGTTGCCGCTCGGCGGTTATATTCAGCTAATAATAGATGTAGGGCGCCGGGGGCAGGGGGACGAGGCTCAAACCGAAGTTGGAAAAAGTTTATTATAAATTTAACAGGAGTTTAGTTATTCCATTCGTACGTTTCATTGGCCAGTTCGTATGGCTGGCGAAGCGGACGGAAGCTGTCATAATCGTCACGAAAGTAAATCGATCTAACCCAACCCAACCCCACCCCAAGGCTCTACACGATTCGCTCGCGTTTAGTTTATCTTCGCGTCCTTTCGGGATAAAAGCGGATGATGTTTTTCAACAACACGAATCCGTTGAGTAGCCCGCGCAAGACAAACTCGGCAAGCGACGACATTCCGGGAATACGCGGAGGGGGTGGTGTGGGGTGGCGAGGAGGGGGCGACGAAGCGTCGCCGTTAAGGTCGACCGAATGACAAAAACCCGAGCGCCGATCAACAAAAGCGCGAGACGTTTCTTACGCGGCCGTCTAAGCAGTAGCGTCACGTGTCACGTGGGTCGAGACGCCGGAGGCTGCGCAGCTTCTCGGCCATTGGTCCGGCCGCCCGGACCAATCATCACCCGCGACGCCCCACCGCCACCTCCACTGCCGATGGGAGAGAAGGTACTCAGCTTCCCGCGGTCCAGCCCCCGAGACCTCGAGGATGCGCGCGCGCGCGCCCGGTCATCGCGATCGCCTGTAAGGCTTGCGATCCGCCGTAGGGCTCGTACCTCGCGACTCCCTAAAAAGGGCGCACATCCCGTAGCGTCCTCTACTCGTAGCCAGTAGTCCAAGTGCCAAGTGCGCGACCAAGTGGCCCGTCAACCGGGTCGGAAGTAGTCGGTCAGCGCTAGTTGCGTTGGTATCGACATTGGGATTTACTTCTTTCGGTCCGCGGTGTTTCGCCGTGGATGCGCGGGGGCGTCTCGGTGCACCGAGTCTCTCACTCGACGAACGTCGGAGCGGGTCGGGGAGGGGTGCGAAGGTGGAGGCGTATGGAAGAGCTGAAGAATCCGTCGCGACTCGGGAGTATGAAATGTTTTTGCCCCATGGGGTAAGTCACGATGAATGACAGCCATCGTCACTCACCTAGCTCTCTCTCTCTCTCTCTCTCTCTCTCTCTCTCTCTCTCTCGATGCTGTGTAACTATGTATTCTCAAGTCGTGTCTTATGACTGATTTTAATACTGGCCGATATTTAGGGATCGTTTTTTTTTTTTTTTTTTTTTTTTTTTTTTTTTTTTTTTTTTTTTTTTTTTTTTTTTTTTTTTTTTTTTGATGCAGAGGTAAAGTATTATATTTTCTATTCTATCGGTCGCAATTTTATATGCCAGGCTCGCGAAAACCGATAACTCGGGGCACTTAAAAGACGCTATTTATATCGTATTTTGTACCGTGAGTCACGTTGTTGTTTCACGTAGTTAGGGAGAAATAAAGTAAGAAAGAAATAATGAAAGAAGAAAAAAAGCTTATTCTCATTGCGCGCCGTTATCGAGAGCACCAAAGAACAGGTTAGATAAGGCAAAAAAAAAAAAATAAGCTGCTCTCCTTGACGCTGGTTCGTGCGATAAATCGTAATGCTCGCCGTTTAACAAATACTATTTTTAGTCACCTTATCGTTTGCTTTGCTAAACGCATTTCCATTGTCAACGTCTCTAGCGCCCTTAAATAAATTAGAATCGTCTCTCTTCTCATCTTTCGCCGATATTATAATACGCGCGGACTCGTGGACTTTCTCGTCGATCTCGGAACTTTGAGGGGCAATCGATTTCTACATTACCATCCGAGATGCTCTATTGTTTTTCTTTAATACGGCCGATTGGATATTTTCGTTGGTCTTCGCGGAACGTCTTTGAGAAACCATATGCTGCTCAATTGTTACTAGGCCACGAGGAATTTTGTTTTTATAAATAAGCCGAGAGTCCGTCGTCGTCGGAGTGTGGCTCGTTAAATCAGGCCCGCTGCCATACGTTGTATTTCTCATGAAAGGCCAATAAATAATATCAAATATTATTGTCCCCATTAGGTTGAGGTGTGATGATACTTTATCCTCGTGGCACATTCACTCTTGTATAAATGATAATTCGTTTAAATGATAATGTAATTTGTTATATACCGTGCAATTGTGACATAAAACAATGGCAATTGTGATATAAAACTAACGTGCAACTAGGCCAGTTGATATTTGTATTTAACGGTATTATTAAATAAGTCAAGGGCATGGATAAGTCGCGGGCCCTTTTCCATAAAAATAACCATCGATACATGGTTGCGTAGATGCGCATTGCGCGTGCCTGAGAATTTTGCTAAGATGCAGCGACTGCAATAAGCTGATATAATAATAGAGAGCGAGAGAGAGAGAGAGAGAGAGAGAGAGAGAGAGATACGGGGAGTAAAATTAACGATTGCGTTAGTGCAAGATATTGTTCGGGGGACCGAAGAGACCGTAACAGTAACCGCCTATTCCCTAACCGACCCCGTCCTAATGAATTAGGCGTGCAGAATACGGCAAATTAAAATCTCGTATAATTTGGGCCGAGAGACCAGGGCCCCGAGCGAGTCTCGGACGAGCCGTGACCAAAAAAAAGAAAAAAAAATTATCCGCCCCATTGAGGAGAAGGCTATGCAGTAGTCCGGCCTGGGGATAGTCGGGAGGAGAAGGAAGGGCCGAGTCGTTGCTCTGGTTAGAAGAATTGGCAATTTTTTGGCGGCACGGGTGTGGAAGAGAGAAGAGGCGCGAGGACGAAGTAAGAGGAAGGGTTGGGCGAGGGCCGCGACCCGGCGCCCCATTGGTTGATAATTGGAGCAGAGTGAGAGAGTAGACGAAGAAGCAGTAGTAGCAGTAGTAGTAGAAAAGGAGGAAGAGGAGGAAGAGGAGGAGGAGGAGGAGGAGGAGGAAGTGGTGGAGAAGAAGAAGAAGAGGCAGCCGCCGCTGCCGCGCGTTTTGTCACCGCGACATTTCATGCGAATCGCGCGCGCCTTCAGTTTCCAAGGAGCCGCGGATGTAGCTAGGAAGCCGTCGTCCCTCCCGGTACCTTCGTTTCCTTGCGATGAAAGATGAGAGACGAGCGACTTGACGTGAAGCAGAGATACATTGACACCGACAACAGTGAGTTGCTTTTTATTACTCAGCGTTTGATTTGGAATTGTGGTGATGGCTTTAACGTTTGGGCGCTCGGCCGCTCTCTTACACGATCGTTTTCCTTAATTTCCGAAGACTCGATGGCGCCGTTTGTCCGCACAATTTCCGCGTATTACCCGTGCCTATTGCTTGGCGCTTTCAAAGTGGCTTGTTTCATAGTTTTGTCAGTGTTCTTTTTGGCTCTTTGTTCGTGTTGCATTAATGATTTTGCACATGTATTCGATAAAAATATTTGGAAGATCGAATGAGTTTCGAAGCTGCGGCAGGGGTGGTGTACGATGGAGGAGGAAGGGCGGTTGGGGTGGGGGGGGGGCGGTGTGAAGAATGATTGTTCGGCGTTTTTAAATGATATAGAGAAGCAGGGGAATCGATATATTAACGATCAAAACAGTGTTGTAATACTATTGAAATGATCATATTTTTAATTTAAATTTTCAAATACGATAAAATGTGAAAAATAAAATTATTTTAGAAAAACATGTGTGTTTTGTTATTTTGCGCATAAATGGAATTATTATTCGAGTTACATGGTGCGTTAGATTATTAATTTTTTTTATGCTCTGTGTACATCGTGTATTGCACTTGATAACCCGTTGACAAGCTTGTGCTTATTGAAATTATATATTTAAGTTATTAATTTTGTTTACCGCTACGAACAAATTCATATTTCATCAGGGCTCACCGATTCTCGTATACATTATTATTTCTAACGACGTTTTTAACGACGATTATTTAGTAGGCAATCAATTTTAATGATGGAATGTTGTTGAAATGTTCGACTCCCTTCGGTACATAAAAAATTTGGCTATACTCGATATTTTAATTAACGATAAAATTAGCAAATCAAAGATGTCACGATTAGTAATCATTTAAATGATTGTTTGATTATAAAAAAATCTTTTTAACCGTAAAGTCGTCTCGTACATTTGCCTAAACGCTAATCGCTATATACGCTATAGGTATTGTCGACTAAATATACATTTACAAAATCATGATTTTTAATCTTTTCTTAGTAATACGTGTTGTTCTACAAATCGATAGATATAAGCAATTTGGTTAATATCGACATTTTATGCGCAATGTTCGTATATAAATATATAAATATTATTTCATGATTTTGGTCATGATGATGATGATGATGATGATGATGATAATATTAACAGTAATAGTAATGATTTTAATAGTAATAACAATAACAACAACAACAACAACAACAATAATAATAGTAATGATAGTAATAACAACAACAACAACAACAATAATAATAATAATAATAATAATAATAATAATAGTAATGCTAGTAATGATAGTATTAGTGATTACGATGGTGATAATGACAGTAACAATAATGGCAATAATAATAATAATGATAATAAATAAGAAGAGTCAACTAATTAATGATAATACTTAGGGATGGATAAAATTACGTTATTTTGTACATATGTAAACGTACATATTGAAGATGGAATTCTATATACGATATTTCGATGAATTTTTCTAAATTACTCTCTAATACATATATTTCATGACATTGCGTTTAATTATATACTATAATTATTTAAGAGAGACTTCGTTTTAGAATGCGAATTTAGAGCGAGTAAAAACATAGATGGTATTGGATTTTTCTCATTCATCAAGTAATTGCAGCTGATAAATCTCAATAAGTAAAAGTACAATGTTAGTATCTTAAAATTGCCATTATTTACTTGAAATTTGACAGGAAAGGAAATATCAGAGATAAAAAAATATAGGTTAGAGAGTATTAGCAATTTAGCCACGATTACGAATGTTATCCGAGCGGCTTCAATAACCGTCAATGTAAAAAAAATGTAGAACGATCTCTCTTGTCGCCTCGTCATCAACGATACACTAAAATATTTCGATATTGAAATAAGTCGATCGTGGCTTTTATTATTTATAGATGGTACATAATGTTATTGTATACATAATGAATTAATAATAATAATAATAATAATAATAATAATAATAATAATAATAATAATAATAATAACAGTAATAATAGTAATAATAATAACAACAACAACAAGAACAACAATATTAATAATAGTAATAATGATAAACGAATGTGTACATAAACACGCACACGTGCAATGCGAGATATTATTTTGTCTGCCGTGCAGCAAACCCTTCTTTCCCAAAGTTAATCAATAAGAGGAAAGATGAGATTCTCGATTGCCGAGAAACTCCAGCAACTCGTGTATACAAAAATCTATAGATTAAAAACATTATTATCGGGAAACACGAAAGTTGTTGGATATAAGTAACAGATGACAATCGAGGCAAATAATGTTATAGAATAGGATAAGTCGAACGAATCGTCCTACCTGAGTCTGCAATTACAAGACGAGTGATGAAGAATACAGCGAGCGGCGGGGAGTTGGGCTATTGCGATAGGGGGTGGGGGCGGAGGAGGTGGAGGAGGAGGAGGAGGAGAAGGAGAGGAGAAGAAAGTAGGAGATTTCGTCCGCATTTACCATCCCCGCAGACACATTTGAAATTATGACTGGTCGTGAGTCACGCAGAGTACCGTATCTCTTTCCGTTTTCTTTA
>NW_011948419.1:1703137-1739191 GCF_000503995.2 Ceratosolen solmsi marchali | reverse complement strand
CGAGACCAAGAGAGGGATAACAAACGAGCTGCACCCACGTTCAGGTACACGGTGTGCGTGCGGACGCTCAGTCCGGAAGGGGGACGTGATTCATCCGCGCACACATAGGGAGAATGAGAGGGCTAGAGAGAGAGAGAGAGAGAGAGAGAGAGAGAGAGAGAGAATGAGTGAGAGAGACCTTCAAAACTTACGTTGTTTGTTGACTAACATCCGATTTTCTCTCATAAATTCAACATTACAGAATGTGGTAATTTTGTCGATGCAATGACGGTTGGCGACGGAAGTGGGGGACGGGGGTGAGTCGTACCCTCGACATCTATACAAAAGACGCTTTAATTAAGTACAACTGAATTTATAAAATCATAGATGGCCAAATCCCCAATAGGACGTTATCTTTGCGCTCGAGCTTTTTTTTTTAAGCATTATAGAAATTTTCATATTTTTTTCCATACTTTCATTACACTCGGCTCTGTCTAGTCTTATTACGTTTTGAAATAAATTTTTCGGATGGTTGTTGCTATTAATGCAAGAGAAACTGTAACCTGAAATTAATATAGAATTACAGTCAGATACGTAAGGACAAATTTCTTTCATCGGATTCTCGAATAATAGTAAACAATAATTACATGCATTATAATATAAAAAATTACAGTATACTAAAAACTTTGCAGAAAAATATATTTTTCTATTATATTCGATCAAGTACTACATACAAAATGCATTAGGAAATTTTACAATAAAAAAGATGTAATGAATAAATATCCGCAAATATCGTTCGATAAGCCGTATCGATAAATCGTAACCATCGCTCGTCTAATCGGGCATAAAGTTTGGAGATTATGGATTTTAAACTTGGTCCGATCATCAGTCTGGTCGCTCATGTAGACGTACTCCAAGTACCAAATGGCCACAGGTATGGGCCACTTTATAAGGCTCTAAATAATAATAATGGGCCGCCCGTGGAGCCGCAGCCACAGCCGCAGCCGCAGCCGCAGCCGCAATCGCGAGTCCAAGCCAGGAAGCCGCGGTGCATGCAATCCGATCGGATAATGAAGGATCGAGGAGGAGACGAAGGCCGCGCGAAATAAATATGAAAATGGGAGTGTATCGTTTAAAAGGCAATCACTTTATCTGACATCTCGGGCGTACGGCTCGCGCAGTCTCGTATTACCGTCGCGCGCCTAAAGATCGTCCCGAGCACAATATTATTTTTCCTTGTAAGGCACGTGCCAGGAGAGTGCCGCGACACCTCCCCTTCCCAATCTCACTCACTCGCTCTCTTTCTCTCTCTCTCTCTCTCTCTCTCTCTCTCTCTCTCTCTCTCCCTCCCCTCCCCCTCCAATCTGTTCCCCTTTCGTAATGCCGTTCTTCTCGATCATCCGCTTCTTAACGCACCGGTCTCCTTTCATTTCGCTTCCTTTCCTTTCCTTCTCTCTTCTACCCTGCGCGTACACTTTCGCACTTTGCAAGGTAGCGAGAATAATCAACACAAAGATGAGCGTCAGATGGAATGCATAACATTTACCTTGGATATTTTGAAAGGAATTAATGGCTTACGTCTTAGTAACGAGAATCTTCGATTTACACGTAATGAAATGCTCTGCTCGAGCAACTTTATACAATTTTCGTTTATTTTTATTTAAACCTATAGTTATTTGTAACAACTTTTACGTCATGATGTTAAATGCCTATTAATATAAAAATGATATTATCAATAAAACTATTTCTTATCGTTCTCGTTTATCTCTACGTTTACTTCGAATTTATATATATATATATATATATATATATATATATATATAAATGATGAATTTTTAAATATTTACCAATACGATTCGTAATTCGCATTAAATTAATTTTATTAATAACTCCTATGCATGCATGCATCAACCTCGAATTACAATCGTATGTAATGTATATAGTGGTTAAATGATAATTATTAAGAATGTGTGTATTCCGAATTTGTTGTTGAAAATATTCAATCGTTCGTCGTTAGGCATAAATATATAAGGTAACGGCATAATCGCGATTATTAATTAATATTCAATTTAATCGAACAGCATATTTCATTAATTCGATCAATATTTTTAATCTCATCCGATAAATATGAGTACGGTAGCGCACATTATATTTAATAGATCGAGACTTAATAACAATAATAATCATAATAATAAACGAATAAAAAGAAATATCATTAAACATATATGTCATCATCTCATTTTGTTTATCTTACGCGCTTGTACGCCCTTTGTTTTTCATTCGCTTTATCTGCCTCTCTATAAAAACGATGCAATCGTAGGTGTGTAATATATCCTCGGGAGATGATATTAATCCGCCAGATAATGCATATGCGTCAGCTCGGCAATTCCAAGCCGGAATATGTTAAACATCAAACATAACGACATTTTTTTTCTCGTTTCATAAGTACGCCGTGCTCGTTTGTTTTCTTTTTCCTTTGCTTTCAGATGATGAATGGTTCCGTCTACGTATCGCCTTACTTTGTATCTTTTAGTTAAATTAATAAATTGGATGCCTGATCGTAAAGGATATTCCAGTAGGCATTGCAAAGATCAAACGTGTTTTTCTGGAGACAATATATATTATTAGACCAAATACATCGTTGCTTATTATTTCTTCTTCTTCTTCTTCTTCTTCTTCTTCTTCTTTCGTTTACTCGTGTCGTCGACCAATACTCGTAGTGCACCGTCGTCGAATGCAAATTAACCCACTAACTACATAAAGTGTTTTCATTTTATTTCCAAAAAAATACTAAATTACTAACGATATTTATGCCAATTTTACATTTCATCTCATCCAAATTAAATTACAATTCCCACAGCAATTACAATAAATATTATTATTGACTACATATTTCACCCATTCCTAGTGTGTTAAAATACAATCTGCATAATGCAAATATCTTTGCAAATATTTTATAGCTACTCGTAATAAAGCTCCTAATACTCTGGATTAGCGTGGATTATGATCGTAAATTGTAAACAACAATGCATAAATAATAACTTGTCATTTAATCTATAGAATTTGGCCATCTAGTAGATTTCTTCTTCGTCTAGAAAAATCTTCTCAGCCTTAGACTTTCTTTATGGCTTGGACGTCGAGAAAACGAAGATTAACGTGACGCCGATGACGATACATACCCCCCCCCCCCCCGCCCCCACCCCCCATCAACCGCTTTATAGCAGCGTTTGACCTAACAATTGTTATGCGTAGCACGAGACGTACGGCGCCGGCGGAACCGTTGTGCTTGGCGACCTTAATTCGCTCATGTAAGCATCTGTCCTGGCTGTTCCGGAGAAAAGTGCTACGGCAGTTTTCGGGACTCGCGCGACATGCACCGAGTATTTATGAAATAATAATCGCGCCTCTCGCTCCCGCTTTAACAGGCCGAGTTCCTTTCATTCCTTTTCATTTCCGACGCGTACACGCTGCACTCGAGCTTTAATACCGAGTGCGTGTACTCGTGCACTTTGTTGGTCCTCGTTTCGAGCCCTTCACTTTCAAATGTCTGCCGACGGCCCGATTAATCCAACGATAAGGTTGCTACGGCTTTTAATCGCCGTGCGCACTCTCGAATGCCTGAATTGGCTATCGCTGCCTTACTACGACCCACGTCCCCAAAATCTTCCTACAATGCGATCGTACTTTATTTACTAGAAGCGCGAGAAACGAACGAGTAATGACGAGTACTCCGAGTACCGAGCATTACAGATTTAAGTTTTGATATTTCGAGATACGTTAGCACCGCGCTGCGCTTTTTCACAGCGACGCCGATAATAATGTAAGCCTTAAGAGATTGCCTTATCATCGGCTCGATTCGGATATTTCAAGTTCATAATGTTTAAGTTTATAATATGACATAGGACATCTTGTAATGCATCATAAGTTGTAAGTAATGCCTCTCTCTGTCTCTCTCTCTCTCTCTCTCTCTCGCACACGACGCGCGCTCCGTGTCTTTGGGTTGTTTTCCAAAATTCCAGCGCATCCCGCGAGGCAACCACATCGAATTTGCGATATCATTAAAATTTTACCGAGGAAAATGAAAACGTATTTATTTTTAATAATCAAGGAAGTTCATTCGTGAGATGGGAAAATTAGCTCATCTCTTATTAAAACGACAGCGCAGTGAAATAGAATCTCGTTCGACATCTCGTTTCGTCTCTCATTCATCGCCTTGAATTTCAGAGAAAGATCTAAAAGATCCGAATACAAAATTTGCTGACTTACCGTCTGACGCGGAAGAAGACAAACTTAAAGATTATCTTCACTGACAATGAAATTTAAAATAAAGAAAATTCTGAGAAACTCTGACTTAAAATATATTCAACAATGTGAGTTTGATCACTTGGTAAACGACTCCGAAGCTTTGAAACGAGATCCGTAAATACATATTTAAATTACAAATTACTTGGTTAATTTATAGTGGTTGATATGCACAGGACTTTAGATCGACGGTAAATTATTAATAGAGAATAATCTAATGCGCTGATTGTAGAAATGCCGCCTCGGCGACTAACCGAAAGCTAAATTATAATTATCATTGTATAAGATTTGCCGCTCATATAGGCACAATATGATACGATGCTTAATTAATAATTATTTAATAATAATTTCGACTGCTACGTTAGCTCGTCGTCGTTGTCCCTCCAGTCGACGATATTTAACTGAAATAGACGCGCGACAGAACAGAAATTTACGGAAAAATGGCGAATCACGTGCGAAGAAAGCGCTGACTTGCCGTCTGGTAACACGGAAGGATACTCGCGTCTCCCCACAACGTTATACCCGAGAGCGAAAGGAAAGAGAGATAAGTGAGGCTGGAGCTTTCTTGAATTTCATCCTCGCCAGATGAAGAGAGAAGAGAGAAGAGAAAAGAGAAAGTGGGGTGGAGTGATTTTCGCTGAGACACCGTCTGGGCGCACGCGGAAGGAGACGTTATTCCTCGCCAGATGAAGAGAGAAGAGAGAAGAGAAAAGAGAAAGTGGGGTGGAGTGATTTTCGCTGAGACACCGTCTGGGCGCACGCGGAAGGAGACGTTATTCTCTTCTCCTCTCTCTCTCTCTCTCTCTCTCTCTCTCTCTCTCTCTCTCTCTCTCTCCTCGAAATTGAGAGAGATTCCCAGGGCCTACGGAAATCGGACACGACTCCACGCCTCACCCCGAACGAAAACACAACAAACGCACATTCGGAGGAAACGGATTCTCGTCTGGCCGCGGTTGCGTAGCCCCGCGAAGGACGCTCGAGATGCTTTATTTATTTTTCTACGGCCGCGAGCGCCCGTCCATAAGACGAATCGACGACTCAGGGAAACACAGTTGATAATCAAGACGCGACCAAGTGTCATTGTTTTATAATTTCAAGCAGACTGGCAATTTCGAGACTCTAGAATTCAATCCGAGCGCGTAATGGCAGCCTCGCCGACACTATTTGGTACTTTTACAACGTCGCATATTCAAATTTGCTCCTCCTACCTTACCAACAATACGCGTTTCTGCGAAATTTAGTAATCTCTTTGTATGCTGTAACATATGGCCCGCGCTTCTCTCCTCTTTTTTCTTTTCTTTAACATTCTTCTTTATTTGGTTTTGTGTTGTTTTTTTGTTTTTTTTTTTTGTCTTTTTTTTTGTGTTGTTTTGTTTCATTTCAAATGGAATATCCGAGATTCGCCGTAAATTGAAACAATTTGTTTGGCCTTGTGAAAAAAACGAGATAAGATCTATTCAACGTTAACGTCATTCTTGAATAATCCGACGCTATATCAGAGTGACAAGTCATTGATCCCCGTCTCTTCCGAATCCCTTAAAGAGCTTTCCGAAAGGATGTGGTTGAGAAGCGAAGGAGCCAAGGAGCGAGAGAGTGAGAGAGAGAGAGAGAGAGAGAGAGAGAGAGAGAGAGAGAAGGGGGAGATGAGTACGTGCTACGCGACCGGATGATTATTATATGCTCCCATGTCGAGCTCTGAATAAGATATGACCTCCGTGGCCGAAAATCGTGGCCGAAAATCGTGGCCGAAAAATCAACCCAACCTTAGCGCCTCCGTTTCGTTCAAGTACGCGTCAAGGCTTTTCTATATCTCTCCACTACATCTTGAATCGCGAGAGTGTAAAAAAGTGAAATAATAAAATCCAATTTCATTCAAATTCTGAATGATCAAGAGCGTTTGTCCAAAGTTTTTTCTTCATCTTTCTTTCCTTTCTTTCTTTTTTTATATACATATATCTCCTCGAGTTGAATTTTAAAATTATTTATGATAGCTAATATTTTCATATTGCACAACTTTAATTTATCTTTTCGCCTATAACAATGTTTTTATTATGTAATGCAATGACATTGGCTAGCAATATAATTCCTTTTATTAAAATCGTATTTTTCGTCTAAAAGTACACAATCTTTTAGGTACAAATTTATCCAATATTAATTATAATCGCATTCGTTCTCCAATAAATTAAAAAGAGAGAGAAAAGAAAAGAAAAAAAAAAAGAAAAAAAAATGGAGCACAGTTTAAACGAGTAAATAATTAATTATTTGGAATTTAAATTAGAATTATAGAAACCTATAATCATCCTGCGCTTAACGACACGCTAATATCGGCTTCATTTTAATATAATTTCAATGTTTTGAATCTTTTATCTTAACAGACATTCCCATTCATACCTGTATACATATATGCACTCCTTTTGGACTCGCTCGCTCGCTCGTTTATCTCCGAGACTCCCTTCACCACTCTCCGCTCTCCCTCTCCCTTTTCACGACTATCAGTACATAATGATCTAGTAGTACTCTTTCACAATAAGGTTATACACGCCTGTCCTCCCTCTCTCGCTCACTCTCTTTCTCTAGCCTGGGCAAACGATAAAATAGCTCAGCGACGATGAAGGTGATTTTAATCACGCACGTTGGCACTAATGCATATTGAAAGTAAAAGTGGAAAAAAAAAAATAAAATGAGAATGCGATAATTTTATAAGGTTTTATTGTGGAGTTCAATGGAGCATCGACGCCTCTCGTTTTTCTTTCGTATTTTATGAAATATGAAATATTTTATAATTTTATTAGTTTTGTACTTTACTGGTTGGGCATATTAATCGGCTACATCCTTGTAAATATTTTCTTGGTCGATAAATATTATCGTATAAATATTTATCAGCTTTTTCTTATTATGCATGCCAATTATTTGTGTTGGCAGTCCAAGTCCTTGATGGTAACAAATTGGATTAAAAATATTTTATAAGAGCTCGATTGTATCATTTTATCATTAAAACCCTTTTTCCGTCTAACTGTTTACAAAGCCAACCGTAGCGCTACGTTTATGCTAATATCTAAACAATAAAATAGTAAGTTGAATTTATGTTGAATGGAAAGATTTTGTAGGCAGTCCAATTTCAATAAATGTCGTTCTAAGAAGTTATTTTAATTTACTCTACGCTACATTTGTCTGATAATAATTGAAAGCGATACATTACGTATTTTTAATTAATCACATTGGGAGGAATCTTATTATTAAAATAAAAATTTGAAATATATTAGCTGCAATTATAGTTTGACAAATCAAGCATTAATCATAATGATTTATAAATTTCAATTTGTTAATTTGCTTCCTTCCTTTCTTTTTTTGTTTTTGTTTTTTTTTTTGTTTTTGTTTTTGTTTTTGTTTTATGAATTAAATGAAATTTACGGACAACAAATAGACAATAAATAGACGTAGGCGAGTTTCTTATCCTATCGACTTTATTCTATTCTGGCAACGAAATAGTAGCTGTTTGAGAATTAAAAATAAATTAATAAAGAGCTAAGCTATACTCGTGTACACGAAGCCCTGCTACATATTTAAAAGAAATAATAAGTTAAAACACTTTGAACAGTTTTTTAACATAATTTATTCATTTTTAAATATAATCTTATTAAAACTTGAAGTGTACATGTTTAATATTTATTTTAATAATAAATCTGATCGGCAATTATAATATGTAAATATAATTATAAAATTCGGCGGAAAAGCTAAATAGAAATAAACGATGTCTATACGCACACACGCACACGCAGTATATTCGCTTATAATAAGTAATGAATTTGCAATCTTAATGAAAGGTTTGGTAATAAGTTATGTCATATTTCTTTACTATCATTAGACTTAATTTTTACTTGTAAAAAAAAAACAAACGAAATATGAATTTAGAATGTAATGACGGTACCGAAGTATTTGCCTCGCTGTATCGTAATCTGGTTAACCTAATAGCTAAGAAGTAATATCTTGTTTAAATAGTATCTCCAAGTACCTTTTTCAATCTGATAAATTTAACATCAACAAATTTGAAATGTCATCGTTAAGATAGACAGGAGGCGGTTATTAATATTAATGTTAAATATAATTGAACGAAAATTTAATTTGCAAATTTATTTGTGTTGTTATTAATAAGTTATGTTATAGAGCGTGTAAGAAATTTGAAAATGTTGAATGAATTTAAAGTAACCGGCAGTAATAACATTGTGTTTATTTCTAAATTAACAGTATAATGCGTAGATTATGATTATCTCAGTAGCTATACAATTTATTATATAACATGGCAGAACAATCTTGAAATCTACAAAGCTCGTATAAAAATAATATTTTCAACCACAATAACTAAGAGTTTAATAGTTTCCATCCATAAAACAACAACATCCATGCACGCACAATCAAAAGATAATAAAATAAGAAAAATCCGATATATTGGCCTTATCGAATATCTTCTTTTAAACGATAAAATGGCTGATTGTACAGATTTTCAATCAGCGGGTGAAAAGGAGGACGCGAGAAAACGATTATTTATTTTCGTAAAAGTGCGATGTTAACTTATTGAATACGCAAAAAATCAGATAAGTCGTTTCATCACACTCAGATCGCATGACAACTGTTTGGCGAATTGCGTCGCAAAGTTTCATTTTCATCGTTGCCCAGACTTTATTTCAATGTTTTATTACCTCGACCCTTATCGACTTAGAATAATATCGCGCAATCGTTCGCTAAGCGGCTCGACGCGGATGGCTCGTCAACTTCCGTTTTAAAGTAAGCGCTAGTGTAAATTGCTCTTACCGTGGACAATATTTGTTGAAACAAGTTCGCGCGCCTCGGCCGTTGTTGCCGTATTTTTGTATGAATTTTTCATTTAGAAATGACGACATTAGGTAAGAGCGTGAGTATCAGTATGTTATAAACTTTTAAAGTCGCATGAAAACTTTTTGTCGTCTCGTTCCTTATTCAATGATGCTATGAATATTTATCGTGACTATTAATGATATTATAATTCAATCTTTGAAGGTGGCAAATTATGTGAAATCAGAAAGAAGGTACAAACAATTCGTGCGAGAAATCAAACATGATAACAATGTCGAAGTCACGAATTCAAAGCAATGCCGTATGAAGATAAATTTTTTTTTTATTTTTTATTTTTTATTATTTTTTTTTTTTTTCCGTTATCGGCTGGGATTTTTAATTCTAGGGCATCGGCAATACTTTCGAAGCGCTTTGAGCACGATTTTAGAAATAAATTCTTGATCTGCAACAGTCGTCTTACAGAGTGCAAACACACATCATACGATACTAAAATAAATACTAGTCAAATCAAATAGTTCCAAATTCGTAATTTTTTTTTTTTTTTTTTTTATTCATAACCTTAAGTCTATAGAATGTTCTCATTACAATAACCCGTGCAATTATTTTGATTAAAATTCTTAAAATGTGTATGATAATGACTTAGGCTTTTAAGAGAGAAATGCTTATGATAATCGAAAGAATAGCGCAACAATATTACCGATCAATTTATACACAGTGAAGTTTAAAAATTGAAATTTATTGCCTGTTTGAAGCGTTTGGCTTCGCGTTGGCCGTGTGCATCATTGTCATTTTACTTTCCTTATTGTACTTTCCTTACGCACGCACGACAATTTTGATTAAACGAGGAAAGATAAATTTAACTTTAAACTTGAAATTTATTAGCGCCACTCGCACTAGGCAGAGGCTTACCCTACTACGGTTAAAAGCCGTAACTAACATGCAATAATGACAGGTACGCCATGCTTTTAAATTTCAATTATAAAGACACCGGTACTTCTGAATATTTCATTCGATATAGGTAGAAGAGACCGCGAGGGCCATGGGATCTTTTGCATTAACATCTCATCCACTACGATCATTATAAGAAAAAAGGAAAGAAAGAGAAAAAAAAAAAAATTTTGAGAAAAACGCTTTAAACTATCCGTTGGCAAAATGACAAAAGTCTTGGAATCAAATTGTCGTCTACATGGAGGCCGCGTGAGACACGCGGTGGGAGCAGGTGGGAGGAGGGCACTGTAGAAAAGCGAAAGAGCTAACGGCTAGCCGAATCAGCATAATCGCGAGCACGAAAGGTGCGGTTGCATTTAAGGCGAAACGCGAGGGCGAGGGAAGAAGATGAGGCTGTAAGGCGAGAGGCCGCACACGATAGCATGCGCGAATTCTCGCAATCGACGTAATTCAGCGTGCGCGCGAGTTGTTCGTAATTCGCTCGACGATCATTATACATACGGATGCAATAAATTAGAAAGTCGCGGTGGAGCCTTCTTTTGGCCGGTCGGCGAAGAATTACGCGAATGTTGAAATGCCAGACTGCTGCTTCCTTTTCAGGCTCGAACATTGATTCCGCATGCGTGACTGTGGGTTATCTCGCGTGGATTTCGTCAAACATTTTGCTTATCAGCCCTCGAAGACGGCGCTCTAGTGCTTAGGGGAGTTAATCGTTTGGCTGTCGAGATGAAACAACAGAGGAAATTATTGCTTGATGGGGATGGTGGGTGGAGGGGCGGGGCGTGGAGAGGAGCGTCACCAATTGCTTAAAGAATATGTGGGGATTTTGAGGTTTTTTTTTGGGAGTGGGATGTGTGAGATATTTTCGAGACAATTGGCATGTGCCAAAATAGTAATCGACTGTAAGAAGCTCGAGTGTAAGAAGCTCCGTTCTCGACTATTCCCCTATTCCACGATATAACGAAAATATTATCCAAATACATTTCCCGCCTATTATCTTAAAGGCAGATATTATCTTACAGATATATAGTTGGGTGCAGTGATACGAGATAAGCTCGATTCGGGCAGTTTCACCTACTAATAAATCCTCAGATTGGAAATTCGTAAATACGCGATATGTGGACATCGTGCAAATTCAAAACATCGGCGAAAAGCAAAGGCAACGTTTCATTCAATAATGCCGAGCTATTATTTACCAATACGAAATGCCCCTCCCCGCCCGCGCCCCGTCTTGTCGTAATATCCCCCCCCTCCTCCTCCTCCTCCTCCTCCTCCTCGTCCTCCTCCTCCTCCTCGTCCTCCTCTTCCTCCTCCTCCTCATACCGCCCCCACCCTCCATACTACCCCCTTCTTCTATCCCCGGTCCCCTCGTCATCCCACCTGTCCATCACCCTGTCGTAATAGAGCGATTCAAAGAAGATCGACTGTTAATATTCTCTAAATAACGAGAAATCTTCCCAGGCGAGACCAAGGCAAGCCAATCGAGGCGTCCGACATTTATACGAAGCGCGTCCTTGACGAGAAATCTCGGTAATCGGCAGTTTTATCGGAGCGCACTAGTGCGAAAATAGAAAGATATACGTGCGACGGCGGCTCTCCTCTCGCTCTCTATAGCCCGAGGAGAAAAGTGCGCGAGCGCAATTAGCGCGACGGGCGAAAACGGTAATAATACGGAAAGCCGGAAGGACGCTGCGGGATGGGCGCCTACCGGTTTCCGGCCTCCATCGTTTTCCTTTTCTAAATCGGCGGCGAGGCTCGCGCCAAATAAACATTACGGCATGCAGAATTGCGAAGCAGCCGAGCGCGCGATTGGCCGATTCGGCCTCGGACTCTCGACACTTCAAATGTCACTTTGTCGCGTTCGTCGTGACATTTAGTGTACTCATCCAACAGTCACTCGTTATCGATTGGACGGCTTTAGACCAATAAAGAGGGACCACTCGCTTTAATTATTGCAAATGAATATTGGCACGGACATGTGGCATGACCCAACTTGAGCTACTGCTGCTGCTGCTGCTGCTGCTGCTGCTGCTGTTGTTGCTGCTGCTGCTATAACCGATAACGAGAAAATGAAGAGAATGGGGTTTTATATGAACGGCAACATCTCCATGGTAATTGACAGTATTTTATTATTTATTCGTCTGCGGTGAACTTTACGTTTCTCTTATTCTCTTTTTTACTTTATTTCTTTTTTTTTTTTTTTGCAAAACAACGACCTCGTTTAATGGACGATTACCACAAATTAGACCATTAACAAATGATATTTGTGTGATATATTAATCGCTTGAAAGGCTTGTAAGTTTTTACGCTTGTACAAGCAGTTTTCACAACGGCAAAATTATACGGGAAGTAGACGTATTTCCCGATGTCTAAAAAGTCGAGGAATCTAATAATATGCGTAATCTTCTGTAAGTTAACGTTGAAGTAACTTAGCATTTCGAACGAATCATGCTGATGTACTAAGAGTTGAATGAAAAGCAATATTTCGAAGCGAATAATTTGGAGATTAAAGGTCTGGGCGGTCGGGCATTCATTAAAATTTCGAATATCACGAGCGAACGAGTAATCGTCGATATATATTGATATTTAAAATTTTTCCCTATAATAAGATAATAATGTTCTCAATAATGTTGAAACATCGCCTTAATGCGATCTTTATTTTTCAAATTAACTCCATCCTTCATACACGGTGTTTTAATTTAAAAATTTATTATGCCTCGACTTTCGCTGTAGTTGGCGGAAAATTATTTTTGCGTGAAATGAATCAAAACGTTATTATACGAGCACGTCATTACGCTTTACCATCATAATTTTAACAAAGATTAATAATAAAACTTAAGGGGCTACCACCACTCTCTTAGGTGGAATGGAAAAACAATAAAATCTAATCAAAAAACAAAAAAAAAAAAAAAAAAAAAAAAAAAAAAAAAAAAAAAGAGAGAGAGAGAGAGAGAGAGAGAGAAAAATGAAAGTTCGAGTACATAAGGAAATAAACAAATTATTTGATGCATTGCACGGTTATTTTGAATCAATGACCTTATTAAGAATAACCATATATATTAATAACGATGCCTTAATAATAATAACAATAATAATTTTTATGAAAAAAATTTGCTTTAAGTAATGCTGATTAATATATTGAATTAATCGTTATTTAATGATGCCTTTATATTATTTGCTACCTACATAATGATAAATATCATTACAAACGATTGAAAGTAAAATTTTGAATTGTTATATTGTTTGGAGAATTCTGACATTAATCATTTTGGAAATAGTATGTGTTATTTCAACGGTTTGTAACATTATTGACCTCATCATTAGAATAGACAAGATAAGCTTGAACAATATAATATACAATAATTTAGCAGACTCGTGACAGATACGTTTAATGTAAATTCAGCGGTGCGTTCAAGGCTATTTAAAATAGTTTATGTAAGAAGTATTTAATGCTTGCGGAGCCATAATAAGATCTTACGCACATAGAGTTTTTGTATTCTCGCCTTATATTTACTCTCGGTTATTCAAGAGAAAATACAGATGTCGATTCTATCAGACGTACATGTGTCATAGAGTCTCAAACTTACACTTTTCCTACAAAGTTTATTTTAGATACAGCAATTTAGATCGATGAATAATTACCACTCTAGATAAATCCCTCGTATGAAATAAGATAATACGAAATAATAAGAAATAATTAACAAGTACTACGCCAATGCAAATAAAGGTCGGCCATTTCACCCAAAGATTAAGCATTATCGGCGATCATTAAATTACATAACGTAATCCCGACAATTCCACATAATACCTGACCATGTTACACAGCAACAATTATTTACGACGCGATAATAAAATCCGTCTTCATCTCGCGAGATCGTCGATTGATAAGTGCAGTCGCGAGGCGCGCGGAAAATTCCATAACTCGGGCAACTTTCTCCCACCAGGCGGATGAGATTCATCCATTATTACACAGCACTGTAATTCCCCTGGAAATTAGAAAACTCGCTCACGAGGGCCGCCGAGGAATCGTGAGGGGTGGGGACGACGCTCGGGACATAATGCGCTGCTGCGCTGGCGGCAGGGAGGGAGGGGCGACGGTTGGTGGGGGGGGGGCGATTGGGCCCCAGTGAGAGGAAGAGATTAGAGGCGCGCGATCCGGGACTTCGTCGCGCATCGAAGGGGAACTACGAAAGTCCGAACATCCGCGCATACCTAGGATGCGTTTCAAGCTGATTATCTCGCGTGTGATAAGCCGCGAGTGCGCACCCATTGCTGATTATGATACATAACACTCTTCATGCTTGGTGGCTCATTACCTGGGGCCACCTCTATAAGCTGTCTGACCCATTCAATTGTTTCTTATTCCGGCATTAAGCTGGAGAAATTTGAAAATGATGGAAAGCAATGTGGCAATGCTCGATTCTTTAATCGCCATAGTACGAGTGGAGTGTCGATCGTTTGTCGCTTCACCGCGAGTTTATTGATTAAATTTTAAGATTCGCGCTCGAACAACGCCCGATTCGTGATACATGACGTTCCTAAAGCCGTTCGATATACCCGCGGTGATATTGTTTACATTAGGTCGCTACCTAATGCACATTAGGCACATTTAAGAAACGCGAAAATAATTTATCTCAATAATTTATTAATAATCGTTATATTGTTAAAGCTGCTGTCCCATAGGCGAGCGTGCACTTGGTAATGATTTTTTAATGATTTATGGTTGGAATTGTTACGAGCTTGCGGAGCTTGATTGTATTATTTGTAAAGGACATGATGGAAATGACTAATATCATTGCACTCCCAGTCTGATGCAAATTCATTCGCTCGCGCAATAATTGCCATTCTCCTAGCTTTTAATAATTGATACACTGGATAAGATATCGATTGTCAACGAGGATGGCGACGAATTAAGCTAATAGCCAATAAGCATTTATCAATATATTTGAAACGTTAATATTGTAATTTTAATTATCCTAGCTCAAATTCTTGCTTTGAAGATTATTTAATTGCAATGAACGCCATCATTTATCTGACAATTGCGTCGTCTTAAATGTGTTATTAGCATTATGATATCAACGGCCTTTATATCATTTGCTCGTTCGACGTAATTTGGCAGTATTATAATATTAAGGGGATTGAGTACTAACTTATTTGAAAATATTGATTACCTATAGTCGAATAAGAATAGTCTTTATACTTGTACTGTGTTGCGTGTGGATTAAATAGCTCATCCGGCGCAGTCTCATATAGACGAATTTTTTTTCTTCTCTCTCGCTGCTTAATTAATTTTGTACACACGTCCTTTGCACCAATATAATTCTCAAATGTGAATTAAAATTTTTATTTACTGAATAGCAATTCACTCGCAATAATAATGGAAGACTATTCTTTTATATATTATCTAGTGCGATAATATACGATATTATATCTAGTGCGTAAATTATTAAAAGTTAAGAAAGTTATAATTGCTCGAGTGGAATAATATAGAATCTACGACTGAAATGTTACGAATGTATGAAATTAATTTTCCATCGAGTACAAAAGTTTGATAAAATTTTGAAAAGTTTATGAATTCAAATGCATTATTAGCGATTCATTGGTTTTGTACGAACGTCTCATTGATTCCGGCCGTATAACAATTTCGTTCAAGATGGTAAATTAATCATCCAGACATTAAAACAAACAAAGTCCTTAAGTAGACTTTTTCATTTTACTGCACTTTTTCATTCGATTATTTTATATTATTAAAATTGAAACTGTAAAAGTACTGTTAAATTGACATAATTAAGGCAGATTAACAAATTATTGTAAAAATTTTATATAAATGTAATCTCAATTCGAGTATAAAATTCACTTAACTTAATAGCTGATAAAATATGTATTTAAAAAAAATTTTTTCTTTTTCTCAATAATAAAGTTCAGCTGCTTCAGATGGGTCTACTGTTGATATAATGTAAATATATTTCGTATGAAAGAAACATACTTGCCACGTTATTTTCCAAGCGTATAATACATATTATAATAAATTAGAGCTTTATTATATTGGTATTATATTAATAAACAACTACATTGTATTTAATTTACGATTAATTAACTAATTGTATGCCGGCATCTACAATCAATGTCTGTTTTCATAAAAACGTTGAAATATTGTTAACGATCTGTGAAATTGACGTGAACTATTTTTATGATACTTTATGCCAAAACTCTTTATTATTTAAAAAAATTAACTTGATAATTTAAAAAGAGAAATATTTATCATTGATAAACGCTTCTCATTCTTCTTTATTATTACCAGAACTATTATCATCATCGTCATCGTCATCGTCATCGTCATCGTCATCATCATCATCATCATCATCACTATTTATCACGATTATGATTATATTTATTTATTATTTATTTATTTATTTTTCGTGCTATTAGCAATGAAACACATTACGTGTACAAAATTCGGATTATGCAATATGCCAATGTCGTGAATTTTGCGATGAAATTTCGTTTATTACGTAGATTAATTGATAATCAGATATAATATTTTTATAATTGTGAACTGTTAGATGAAGAAAAATTAGGAAAATCGTTGCCGAATAAATATCAAAATGAATGTATTTTTTGACAGTCATGTGACGCGTAATCGCTCAAGTTACGAGTTGAAACTACTTGACATCTGACGTACACACATGTAAACATCTTACAAATCTTACAAATCGAATGTTGTAGCTCTCGATAACGAACAAAGTATAATCGGATTATTATCGCAATCGCAGACATAATTTTAATCTCGATTCCTTCCTATTCTCCCAAGTTGCGCGGAATATTTTACCGCGTCTGCAACCAACGACTTTGCAAATAAATCATATTTGATTGGATTTTTTTTTTTCTTTTTTTTTTCAAGCTTAGCATCGAACATATATTTCACACGTATACTTTTATTTATCATATTACCGTAAGTCATTTTTGCCTCGGGAGTAACGAAACAATTGTATACTCAATATAAGAAATCACAAGCATCTTTCGTAGCCAAGCCGTCCTAGTACACGATTAAATCGTATTTTGTACGCTTTTTCTATAATTTCATATTACCCTATAATAGCTCAGAATGTCTGGAATCTGTGCTACAAAAGTGAAAAACCCATGAGCTTTGGATATAGAAAATTACTTGTCAGCGGAGCTTTAATAAATTGCAAAGTGACAAGTCCACCATTCTTCTAATTCGATTTAACATCAAATTAATGAATCGAGGTCAAATCGTTGCGGCACACCGGTTCGGTCCACGACCATTGCCGACTCTTTGCGGGGCAACAAAAAAAAAAAAAAAAAAAAAAAAAAAAAAAAAAAATACGAGAATCTGCCACGCCCGACTTGGCTTCGCTCTATTCGTTCCTAGAAGGTCACCACCCGCACTTGGACCGGTGACTAGAATCGATCATATCACAGGTTACGATATGAGCCATCTTATCAAATGCACGTTGCAAGCCGAGGGCACCGATATACATACATACATATATATATATATATATATATATGTGTGTGTGTGTGTGTGTGTGCGTGTGTGCGTGTGTGCGTGTGTGCGTGTGTGCGTGTGTGCGTGTGTGCGTGTGTGCGTGTGTGCGTGTGTGCGTGTGCGTGCACGTTACTTGTATATTGCCTGTCCATGTCTTACACTTCTCGCACAACCACAGGTTTATCCCGTTCTGTAATGTAACGTACACGAAGCGCCGAATTTTTTTTTTTTATCATCCAGCTAGCAGGTGTTCAGCGATTATCCACGGATATAAGTATAATCGAATGACGGGAGGCGAGCGCGAGCATCGTAAATGCCTCATATCCCTCGACTCCAGCTGTCTCTAAGCCAGCGCTGCATTTTCAGTACTAAAGATTAAGTACCAGCGTACTGTTGTGATCTTCTCGCACATGCGATTGCTCAATGAAAATCTACATTATGATAAATGGCGCGCTAGGTAATAGCGTCCCGGAAATAGTGAATACCTTCTGCGTGGGGTCGGCTTTATTAGGCGCTTCTCGCTCTTCTCGTTGGAATTAAAAACTAGCGTACCTTTAATGAAGTAGTTATACCGTAAGGGAAGGACCTGGCGTAATCGCATCGCGGGATTCCCGTCAAGTGGGAACAGCTTAGTCTGGAGCATCGTTCGACGCTCCAACTTTCTATCGAAAGCCATAATCTCTCGGCGAGTGCCGTCGTTCGTTTCGCTCATTAGATAGAGCAAAGCCGGAAAATGTCCCGTCCTTACGAGCAAGAGCGACTGTCGTATTTTCGTTTTCGCTTTTTGCGCCGACAGGGGCGCTCTATCTCTCATCCTTGCGTCGACTCTCGTTGTCCCACGCTCCAGAATTTGACACTGGTAGGAACGGCGGCGGCACCCATGGAGACTCGTGTAATGTACGTAATAAACGGCAGATACGTCGGCCGAGATAGAGATCGAGGTGAGCGAAGCTACTCGGTTACGTGAAAAGTACGCCTATCTTGGGAGAGAAGTCGTACGTACCTTCCTTGGACGGCACCATCTCTTTCGCGAGATTCGCGCACTCGGCGTGTTTAACGGGTGGATGGTTGGGTGGGTGGGTGGGTGGGTGGGTGGGGAGGGCTCGAGGATGATATCGGAGGCTGATGAGAGAGCCGATGGGAGTGAAGATGAGTGTCCGGCTCGATGGTTCGGGGGAGGAGTTGCGTCGCAACCGAACCATGAGTAATACAGGTCCATTGGTTGACTATTCTGTAGCGGACCGAGGAGAGTGTCGCTAATCATTAAGTTCAGCCCATTGCTCGAAGCTTCGGCAATATCGTCGGCTTTATTTAAGAGGATTTAAAATTGCAAATGATGTCGCTCTCGCGGGCGCAATGTAATATAAATTAAACTTTTAAATGGCATCGTAAATACGTAGAACGGTACGGACTACACGAAGCAGACACACGCGACTTGAACTCGAGGTGACAAAATGAGGTAAGACAAGTTTGAGATCGCGGCGAGAAACTCGAATCATCTTGATTATGTGGAATATCACGTACATAGGCGTTCCTTTTCCATAATTGGATTCATATTGCATATTATTTTAAGAGCGCGCATAATATTATGCGATAATTAAATGTCTGTGAAGCGCGCGTTAAATGCAAGAGAGTTGGAAGAAACATAAAATTGTAAAGAGTTGTTATTAAATTAGTTTTCGGATTTTTATCATCGTTTTTGTTTTAGTTTTTGCTTACGTCGTTGGTCGATAGTGTGCGTTCATATTGTAAAGTATTGTTTCGGCAAAGGCTAATTGCCAATTTGCTACATCGTTTGATGTGTGTGTATTCGTTACGACCCTTCCCTCCTTTTGCTCTTTCCAGCAATAATGAATCAGTCAACGAATAGATTTCTAAAATCGTTTACCTCGAATAATCTGACATTATATAAAATTTAATTTTTTCATAATAATAATATATCTATGTATCGGCTTGTTTATGTATACTTGTTGTACATTAGATTGTACATTACGATCAAATTCTACTGGGAGCATAAAAGTTGTTAAAATTATTTGTGGCGACAATGAATTCATAATTAGAAGAGTTGACAAAGCATATTCAAAAATAGACTAAAAAAAGGGAAAAAAAATCATAATATTACGTACATGTAGATATAAGATACGAACACAAAAACGAGAGAAAACGAGAAACCAAGAGGAACGAGATAAGGTGCTACATAAGCATGAAAAAAAAAAAAAAAATTAAAAAAAAAAAAAAATAAAATAAAATAAAATAAAATAAAATAAAATAAAAATGAAAGGAAAGAAAAATATTCAGTAGGAATTAATTAAATTAATGCAAATGAATTTGATTAAACTTAAATTCACGTGTAAGTACTAATTTCATCACTGCGACTACACCGCTTTTGACAGAGTCAACAAAATCATTCTTTATACAACAAATAATAAAACGTAAACCATAAGCTGGACTGGTAAATCAATAATTGTCGATTTAATTGCTGTGCTATTAGTAATTTTTATCTTAATAATTAAGTAAGTGTGTAAGTACGCGTGACACGTTGCCAACGTAAATGTCATTTAAGTAGGCAACATATATATTAAGTATAATGACGATTAGATCATACGAAAATATTTATATATATATATATATATATATATATATATATATATATATATATATATATATATATATATATTTTTTTTTTTTTTTTTTTAATAATAATACAGGATGACATAAGGAAAGGTAATTTTCGATAAGATTCGAAACGCTAAAATCAAGCGAGAACGAGATAAGTCCAACATTACGCTCGTCCTAGTGTGTTCTTATTGTTGTTAATTCTTTTATTTTTCACATTTTTTTTTTTCATTTTTTTCTTCATTTTTTTCTTCATTTTTTTCTTCATTTTTTTTTTACGTTTTTTTTCTTCATTTTTTGTCTTTTCTTTCATTTTAAATTCCCGAGGAGGCAACAAAAGATGCAAGTAATTGGCTCGAGCTCATTTTCAGTCTCGAGGCTAAGAGTCGTCTGCGAATACACAGAAGCTGCAGCATCGCGTCACTTCAAGGAAGCGAAAATGCACGCTGATCCGAGATATCGTTCGTCGCTTCTCGAGGCCCTATAACCACTTTCATCTCATTATATTCCTTAAGCATCTTCCTATACAATCCTCTTATGCTCTTCTAAGGTCTTACGCAAATTACGTTAACGGACTGCCAAGTCGCGAATTTTAATAAGTATTTTCATAGTTATTGTCATTGCCGCGAGACGACAATTTATTCGAACGGTGCATTAGCGCTAGCACGATGGAATGTACGAGTGCCCATGGGAGGCTTAATCTTACTTATCGTTCGATTAGCGAATAAATTGAATCTCAGTCTAACGTGTTGCTAACGTCTTGCCAAGATAAGGGACGTGTAACTGAAAAGGATGTAAGGTAAAGAGTGCGCATTAGTCGCGATATTTAGTCGCGACGGAGGGCTTTAAGCGCTGTGTTTTAAGCACCACAAGTCGATGGGATTTAACACAGACGATAACAAACAAAATCAACGTCGACTATTATTATTGATGTGGGAATTTGTATTTTAACGGGCGCTAATTGGCATCGGCCATTAAAGAGATGTTTGAAGGTAATTTGAAGAGGCTGACGGCGCCAAGCACTTGATCAGACAAATGCATCAGAAGCTGACGACTTGATTCTTGATCTCGGGCACCCTGTTGTAAAGCACACCTATGACTAAAGGGCGGATTTTTGTAAAACGGGTTTGCGCTGGGAACGGGATGGGCGCAGGTGACGATGTCGGTAGTAGTGGACCAGAATACGCCTCGTACGGTCGTCGTGTGCCGTTTCAAATGTGCGACGCAAAATCCAGTTTATCCGCATCGCTTCGTCATCTCGCAATTTTTTCTTCTTCTACCGTGTCACTTGACCTGTTGACTTCACCGTAGGCTTTCACGACTGGAACTACTAGAGTCACGAAAGCTAAGAAGCGCTTTGCCTCTCTCCGTCGAATGCTCTAATCACTGAATTAGGAACGAGGGGGGAAATATCGAAGGAGCGCGGCATAATCGCGACGCTAATCTCCCAGTTACCAGTTGCGTAATTATTTTCGTATAAGTGCGCCATGGTCGAAAGATATTTAAGAGAGTTGGTTAAAAAAGAAAAGAAAAAAAAAGTAAAAAAGGAGCTAAGTAGTGCACGTACACTGGAATTTACAACGAGTATAAAAATTTGTAAGTGTCGCAAAATCACATTAAATACAATGTTTCTTGAACAAATGAGTCGGATTGCTCTCGGAAGTGCGGATAAGTTGCGGTTGACGTTTGCCGCCGGCAAGCGTTTTCAGCAAGTTTCGCTCGAGTCCGTGTAATTTTTATCGTAAATGCGGTTTATTACGTACATCAGAATGTCTACTCGACTTGTTTCTTATTCGTATTCCTTATACGCTATCGCTGGCCCTATTCCCTTTTTTCTCGTAAAGGCCTTTGTACGCGTAAAACGTGTCCTCGAGGCAATTTTGCCGCTTCCTTACGACGACGACGACGACGACGACGACGACGACGACGACGACCAAGACAACGACGATAACTAAGACAACGACGACGACGACCAAGACAACGACGACGACCAAGACAACGACGACGACTAAGACAACGACGACGACGACCACAACGACGACGACGACCAAGACAACGACGACGACGACGACGACGACGACGACGACGACGACAACGATGACAGCGACGGGAACGGCATCGTCTCCTCTATTCGCCACCCGCGTGAGTACGGACTCACGTCCATCTAGAGGTCTCTCTCTCTCTCTCTCTCTCTCTCTCTCTCTCTGTATCACTGGTGCTCTCGCTCTATGTCTGACACTCTCTTTCTTGTATACTCTCTCCCTAATACATGACCGTATAATAGGAATAGTCGAAGAAGGAAATGATGGCACCTGAATACCAAGCTGTCCCTATAAACTTTCCTTCTTCTTCTCGCGCGTTCGTTGTTTCCCGGTCGTCACTTCCTTTTCTTCCGTGTATGTAGAGGATGTGCAGATACATTGGCAAAAGTTCAATGATTCTGTTCAAGTATTACCAAGTGTCTTTACTACTGTGCCCCATGAGAATGGTATTGAACTTTTATGAGCGACCATTTGAAAAGCTCGAATTGCTATGCGTCGCTCGATGACATTTTTTTTTTTAATTCCCTCAAGCCTTTACGATCGTTTATTTTTATTTTTGAACATTAAATTATAATGCCTATCTTTTGCTAATCGTAATTGCTAATCTCTTGTGTTAAGTATAATTGCTTTATTTTAAGTTTTGATAGTGGTTATGTGGTTTTATTCTTGCTGCAAAATCGACATCAGTAAAGTTTAATATTAACATATGTGTGTGTGTGTGTGTGTGTGTGTGTGTGTAAACGGGCGTGTTTATACGATTTATTATACTCTATTGAAGATGTATTTGACATTATTGATCCATAATATTAAATATAATAAACAGTATACAACCGATCTTGTTGCGAATATTGTTTCTTTATATATAACGAAAGTTTTCGTTTATTCGGCTATTTGATTAGTCGGTAAAAAAGAAAAGTGAGATAAACAAGTTTTAATTATTTTACTAATAGTCCGTTAAATATATTTAATAAAAATACTAATCGTAACTATCTTTTTATTGAAAAACAAAATCTAGATAATTTTAAAGCATTAGAATTTTGTACTTAAATCATATGCTTGTGTACTTTATTTACATTGACGTTAAAGCCATGCACATAATTGAACTTTGACAAATATTTCTGGGCGAATTTTAATGTCATTTTAAGTTGAACGATTAAAATTACTACTCCAATTTTAATAATAATTTACTAAAATACTGTTTAATTTGACATACGGAAGAAAATGTAATTTTATTAATATAATCGCATTAAAACATCACACGCGCGCGCGCGCACACACACACACACACACACCTATATATACATATGCAATAATGTAATAATAATAAAACTTAATTCTAAACATTGAATTTTCGATTAGTAGAATATTAACACAAACGTGAAGATTATCTCACGCGATTGAAAAAGTGTTTGTTTGCATTTGTTTACAAAAACTAAGAATAGAAAACCAATATATATATATATATATATATATATATATATATATAAAGGCTGTTGGATTGAGGAATTGTGGGAAGGAAAATGTGCAACGCGAATAGTATACTCGAGAGGTGTAGCGCAGCCTGGCAAGATAAACAACAATGCTCAGTTAAGAAAGAAAAAAAGAAAAATAAGAAGAAAAAAAGTAATGGAGTGTTGCCTTCGTTAGATAATTTGGAGGAGCCAGGCGAGGCGCACGGGATTTTATGAATGAAATCTTTATCGTGCCATTAGAATCCCTTCTCGACTTGCCCAAGCCACAGTCTGTTGAATTTCGAGTGATCGGCATTTACAGTCAGGTGTTCGTATACATCGAGTGGAGTCGAGTCGGGTCGGGCCGAGTCGAGTCGAGGGGAATCGAGGAAATAGCCGTTCCGCACGTCCTCGGCGCTTCATGAATTCCGTCGATGTGCTCGAGCCCATCTCCTCTGTCTTCACTTCTGCAAACCTAAGCAGACTTTGCGATTTTTCAAACGTCTCTTTACTTTTCTAACGTTTATCGGACAAATGATTGTTGCGCATTAATGTAATAGAAAATCCTATTCTGGCTAATGGGGCGATTTAACGTTTTTATCAATTGTCTTGAAATAGATTCGTTAAGTACTGAAGACTTGAATTCATTCTATTTATAATAAATAGTGCGTTATGGCCTTATTGAATTAATGATAATTGATGAAAATAATTAGGGTACGTAATAGTATTGGCAAGGCTTGTGGAAATAACTGCTATATACCTTAACAAGGATAAATTTCATTTATTCGAGATCTCCGAGATTATTTGGCAAATCTTACGTATGGAATAAATAAGAAGATCATCCAGTTAATCTGCTTGGGAATTCGAAAATTTTCGAGAGAAATTTCGTATAATAATTTGCTCTGTATAGATAATTTTTATTCCGTATTGTATTCCATGTTTCTTGCCGATTACGATTACTTAAACAATTGAAAGAAAAAAAGATGTCAAAAGATATTAAAAGAATAAAAATACAAAACCAAATGAAAAAAAAAAAAAAAAAAAAAAAAGAAAAAAAAACAGCAAACAAAAAGAAAACAGCAAGCGATTCGTTTCGTCTTCAAAATAGATAATTTATGGTGGCCGGCACCCCCAATCCCCCTTCTCATCTATCCTCATCAATGCAAAACATGAAATACGAAACAATTCGGTTATCAAAAAAGACATATAAATTATCTACTAATTGTTTGGGCTCGTCGCCTCTCCCATCCCTAAAATTATCCTGTCCGGAAGTAGAGCTCTTACCGTCGCAGCGAGAACTTATTTCTCTCTCTCTCTCTCTCTCTCTCTCTCTCTCACTCCCTCTGCAATTCAACACCGTGTTTGCAGCCAAGGTCACGGAGGCTCGTCATCTTCGCATTCTGCGTTTTGTCGACGAACGATGAAAAGCGCTCCGTGTGCCTTCACACGGGTACACACGCACATACACATGTGTGCATTCGTTAATGCAAACTTCCAACTGCGTTCGGGACGAGGCTGATTCTATTGTTATCCAAGAGATAGCGTTGCGCAGTGGCTCGGTAAGATTTGTTTTCTTTTTCGTTTGATTATAATTCCCCTTCTCCAGTCGCTAATTCGCTTGTTTATTTGAGAATTGGATGATCTCTTTACGATTTGTATTTACAATTATTTGATTATGCAAATATTGTTCTTGTGCGCTGTGTCGCTTTGTGTGTCGCTTAACTTTATGTACGGTTAATATATTTATACGGAGATTAAGAAGAGCGGGAGTGACAATTTACTGCTAGTTTCAAACTACATTATTTTAGCATAATTTACATGTACATACGATAAAGCACTACATTGGATCATGGGCGAGAGCGCGCGCGCGTAAATAAAAATCCTGTCTCATAATATTGATAATAATTTTAAGGAGACCAAAAACAATAATTATCTATTTGCATATGAGAAAAGTAACGATCATTGTAAAATGTCTAATAAATCAAAAAGTACGAAAGACGTGTGTGTTCGCGGCACAAGGAATACCAACTACCTAGAGTACCTGAGCTACACTGTTTTGCGTGAATACGAAATATCTAGGACTTAGTATTCAAGGCTGATCGTCGTAGTGAGCTTAAATGTTTTTGCCGTTTTTGATATTGCAAAGAGTGCAGTGATCGTTTCTTTTGCTCTCCGTGTATAATGTGCCTTATGCTTTCACTGTACGTGGAATTTCACAGAAGCGCGGAATGCATTATTCGAGCGACTTGTCGATGCATCATATTGCAATGTACGTGAACTGTCCTCTTTCCACGAGTTTCTAGCAGCGCATTGTTATTATAACTCGCGCTAAAGACAATGCCAAGAGAAATCTCCTTTAAAAGGAGAGACTCTCAGGAGAGACAGAAAAGCTCGTGGAGATATGACGAGGCTTTAACGTGTTATAAGCCTCGGACTCGTCGATAGAAAAATTCCACTCCCTTATGATCATTGGTAGGGAAAAGCCGCCGGAGGCGCTGTTACGAATCGTAAAAATGTTCGGCCGCGGATTGCGCAGAGGCGCAATCTTGCAAGATGCCTCGGACCGGAAGTAATGTCCCCGCGGAATGCGCTTATGCGGCGGGGGTGTTGAATGTTGAGTGGGCGATGAGGTAGGGAGGGAGGCGGGAGTGAGGAGCGAATTGTGAAAAAAGGGGGAGGAGGAAGGCAAAAATCGATGAGCGCGACGGCACGCGCACGCGATACGTCGACGGTTTCGCCTCTTGGGTTTCTGATTTCCGCGCGGCCGCGGACTACGCGCAAGCACTTTCTTCCACGCTCGACGTGGAAAGTATTTCGTGAGTTACGCAAGAACCGTGCCCCCCCCCCTCACTCTCTCTCTCTCTCTCTCTCTCTCTCTCTCTCTCTCTGTCGATTAAGCTATGAGCTACAGCGATTCGACATCGATATCAATGAGCGGATGAGCGGTAGTCATTTCAGCTTTACGATGGTGGGTGGCGGCGAGGGGGGGGGGGATTAGACTAAATCCAAGTCGATGGTAACATAATCGACGCCAGATTTTTCTTCTTTTTTTCTTTCCTTTTTTTAGTCGCATTACGTAATATAATGGGCGGAGGGAAGAGGGCGTAGGCTCGATACACCCGCGCTCTCCTTGCCGGTAATTGGCGATGCTCTCTTCTACCATTCGTGGATTGCGCTACAACGTTATGCTCGTTGTTATGTCTATTTTATACTACCATGTTTGAACTAACCGTGGTATTTTGATTCTTGTGTGGTAGTGTTTTGAGTACGTGATTTGAATACGCATCTTATGGGAGGGATCGCTAAAATTTGGATGATTTTTCTTGGGAGGAAAGATTTAAATTGAAATAACATTTCTACCATTTAGCTCGATCCTTAATTACATCGTTTAATCCACTTTCGCTTACTACTGCTAATCGCATTTAAACTATTTCTGTTATAATGACGTTCGTGTATAATATTCCTTTTTTTTCTTCTTTTTTTTTCTCTCCTTGTTTTTTCTTTTCTTTTTCTTTTATCGAGGCAATAACATATATGTATTCGATATATTCCACTTTACTTTTTCAATTATTGCTATTATATTATGTTTCAGAGGTTTTGCAAATTGTTTAGACAATTTTTCCATATATTATCCATGAAGATATTAGCCATATGTGTACAGTTACGTCGATAAATGTAAAAAAAATATATTGAAAGATTTTAATTGTGCGTGTAATACAAAAATAACGTTAAAACACACTTATAGAATTATTAGAAATTAATGAAGTTCGAGAGGAGGGAATTGAATAGTTAAATACGCAAACCTTACAACATTAGTCTTCAATATTTGTGAATCGAAAGTGAAAGAAAATAGCACATAGTAATTGATCCAAAATTAAAAGCTCGATGATAGTCTGTAACATTGTTTAATGAAAAGAGAAATTAGAGACCCGCGATGGTGATGTTGTTGCCGTTCTCTCTTCAATCCCTCGAGCATTTAAAACTCAACTACGGCCAGTTGTGACGCATGTGACGTCATTAACTTCATATGACAGGGAAGTGATTCACGAGTGGATGTACGAATCATGAAAAGGAGTATCGCACTAATTGTCAATCGACGTACTCTTCCAACACGAATGCAGCCCGGATTATAGACAGAGAAAAGGCAATACGATGTTTCACCGCGAGAAAAGCGAAAGAGCGGAGCGAGTACTCATTAAAATAGAAAACCGAGAGTCCGGTGTGCGCGGAAAGAAAGTTACTTGGGAGAAATGATGGGCGGGTGGATTGCGGGGGGTTGGGGGGGGTGGTGGTGGTGGAGGAGGAGGAGCGCGGACTAGAGAAACGGACTTTGTTTTCTCGTCGGCCATTTAAGCGCCCTGGCCGAAGCCACAGGCGCGGTTAACGAACCACGTCGTCTCCGTACACCCTTAATTATTTACTTTAGTGCTAACCTTTGTCGGATGCTCAACGACGTGCTGTTACTAACAGATTTTTCGTTCGCGTTACGTGCGGTGGATGTCCGCATCGACGGAGTAAAAGCTTGTGTCGTCCTTTCAAAACTGTCGTCTCGCTGGATAACGCGAATATTCTCGACACGGAAATAGCATCTTTGCCTGGGAAAGAAATATAAATTGTAGTTGGATGTTGAAATGCAAGAGCTACTCTAAATATATTCTTACGCAATGGTAATGATTGCTGCTAAAGTATTTTCATTGCATTCACGAAGCTCTACCAAGGCACCGAGTTACTTTGTTTTCAGAATTTTTCTTTATCTTATTTTGACGTTGTTTTTTCATTGTTTTTTTTTTTATCGTTGAAAGATTCACTAAAATTACTCTTGCATCGATTTAAAAAAGAAGAGAAAAACATACTCTTCCATGAATTTCCCGGATTGATACATGCATGCACGCGCACATGTACGTATGTATTAAAAATTTAAATATAAAAGACTTTTTCTATTTTTATGAAAAAAGTAAACCGCAATATTCGGAATACATCGATAATCGATATTGTGCACACTTGATATAATCGGGAGAAAAACGTGTGCTTAAATCGATGAAGCTGTAAAACAAAAATATATCTTATTATTATTATTATTTTCAATTTCAATAACGAGAAGAATATTTGACGTTTAACGAAAGCTGAAACGCGATAAAGTTTTAACTTTTATGGATAAAATTACCATCAACTTGAAAATGTTTCGTCGATTCTTATATTTACATGTAAGTAAGATCCTAGTACTTTATTGGCGTTGCAAAAATGAAAAAAAAAAAAATAAATAAATAAAACTAAAATACAATAAATAAATAAATAAATAAAAAATAAATAAAATAGAAATTCTTCCACATCGAATAATAGAGAATACGTAGAAATATAGAAAATGTATTGTCATTAAATTGCTCATAGTTATTAAAGCAATTGCTATGTTTGCACAAGATAAATAGTTTAAAATAATAAAGAAATCAATGTATTAATTGTACGCTTTTATTTGATCAATCATTATATATTAGGTAATAGAAGATTTTTATCACGCGTAATTAATTAATCGAATCAACTGTTCAGTGATCAATATAACTTGAATTAAATTCCAACCAATCGAAAGTTTTATTCGAGGCTTTTAATTTAATCGTCACGTTGTTCGATGCATACAATTTCTAAAATTATAGGCTTCACACGCGGGAAATTGTTCATTTGAACTAATTGATCCGATAGGTTCTTGGTGGCGTTTTATCTACCGCATCGTGTACATCAGTAATTGCCAATCATTGCAGCTTTCTTAACTATTTAATTTAATTTACCCGAAATTAGCTGTATAGGAGAATGCTAATCGCATTTTCGAAGGTCATCCAAGCAGTGTCAGATACGATTTCAAGTCGACTTGCTAATCAGATAAATTTCACTTCTCCGTGCGCAGGCATAATTGATTCGAATCTAGGAAGACTCTCGCTCTCCTTGCCGTTATATAGAGACCGGAAATCAGGCGCGCTAACCGAATGCGTTGCTGGCTAATTTGCCGAAAGAATTACGTCGATGACGACGATGAAGACGGTTAGTTGGCGAGGGGGCAGGTGGCGAAGGGTGGGGAGCGGGAGGGAGAGACAGAACAGTCGAGGAGCCCACAACTTACGAGAAGAAGTGAAAATTGAGAAATAGTAGCTTATGCTGCACACTCAGAAATGCGCATTTCGATGTCGGATTCGCGTTTCATGCTGTTGCATATAAGTCGTTTTTTTCCCCTCTTTCTTTTTCATTTCTGTTCTTTTCTTTCTTCTTTCCTTCTTTAATAACAATCTGCTTTGCTTTATTGCTTCATTTAGTGCATGACTAGTTGGAATAGAGTCGTTTTAGTCGTGAAAATTAACGTCAAATATTTAAATAACAAACTTTAATATTAATTTAAACGGCCTGAACAAATATTATAAACAATTGAAATTCAATATGCGCGCGTGTTTTTAGAAAAGCTGGGCTTTGATATTTAACCGATTACAACAAACGTCTCTATTTTTACATGCTTTTATAACATGTTATTGACACGATTACAAAATCAATTTTTGCAGCGCAACACTGCATGGCTCTATTGAGAAAAGTGAGGGAATATTTTTTTTAAACTCGTCTTAAACTCGTCTACGTTGCCCACCACGAGTAGCGCAAAATTCTCCTAATTTATCGATGGAAAATCATTGGCATTAAAGAATTCGTCAAAAACCCTCGTGCCTCGGAGCCTCATTTGTGCGCAGCAAATGAATCCGGAGGCCCAATAGTGGATAAATAATTGCAAAAGGCCAATAGTTGATTCGTGTAAAGATGGCGCGCAACGAGCCCAATCTCTCTATAGGGTAATAAATCGACGATCAGGGCGATCGATCGTAATTAACGCGTCTCCGCTATCTCGGCTGTGTACGCGGGACTCGTGCGTAAGAAGCGCCCCGAAAGCCGCCGAAAAAAAAATCGGCGAAAAAGGATGGGGCTGTGAGTGGGGGAGGGGGGGGGGCAAAAAAAGTGACGAGCCAAGTAGGCAGTGGGAGCGCGGTCTCGCTGACGAGGATGTTCGAGATTATTTTCGCGCCTCGACTCAACGAGCGAAAATCCCGAGCATTATTTCACTTTCAAATTTGCTGGAGGCCGAGATAAGAGGGTGGACGCGCGCGCACGCTCGTTATCGATAAGCCGCCAGGGCCCCGACGAGATCGCGAGCGATTTTCGATTGATCCCATCTTTTCGGGAAAGAAAGCGGAATTCTGCCAGGCCGATCCGTCCGTACGCTCGCGGTTGCCGCTGCCTCTTTACGAAATTACCGCCTATATAATACCGCCGATATAATTGTTGTTGCCGGAATAATCGTGATGGCTCGCGCGCAGCTAAGCGCATTAACGCGAAGGGAGAGGAGCATAAGCTTTTATCGCGCCACTGAGACGACCAATGTCGTGCAGACAAAATAAAATGTGCCGTGTTAAGTGACACTATTCAAATAACGCATCGTTCGTTTCCTCCTTACCTGCTGGGAATATTCATGCATGTACTATACAATATTGGAATATGACAAATCGCTAATTGATGCAATGCTCGAACATCCGGCTATAATTCTTGGCGATAATGTCATTTATAGAAAATTTGTGCAAATGCGAATATAAAATGGTTACGTTTGAAAAGATATGCGTGACCTCTCGTCGACTAGGGACTTTGCTACGAGTACGTCTCCCTTCGCCTACTATGGTAGAGAAATTAACGTCGACTTTCATTCACCTTACATTGGCATTACGTGATTCGTGGGCGACAGTGGGTGGATAAAATTTAATTGCCTATACTGATAGAATCCAAAAATCCTACCGTCTCCCAACATTATTCAAAAGCGCTCAAATTCTGAACGTCGTAGTGTTGGCGAACCTCGAATAACGCAAGAGCGCCCCAGCATTTGCTAAAATAAAAAGAACAAAACAAAAAAAAAAAAAAAAAAAAGAACAAAAAAGAACAAAAAAGAACAAAAAGGAAAAGAAAAGAGTAAAAGTATCGTGTTTTACGACCATTTGTCCTTTATTACAAATACAGTCCGATGCTGCTTAAAAGTATAATCTGGGCCGGGCGCTCTCGCGACTCTCTTTTCTCCAAACTATTATCGACTCCTCTTCGATACGCAAACGTCAGTGTAAAAACACATTTTATTACGGCATAGATAGATTGCGTAACGCACGGTTAATTAAAACATCCATATTTGCTTTTGAATAATAGTAATAAAAAAAAAAAATAAAAAAAAAAAAAAAAAAATATGCGATCACGTAATGAGAGTTGAGTCAAAATTGAAGTTTCGCGCACGTTCGAGCGTCACTGAGACAACGAGATAAGGATGTGACCTCGATACGGCAAAACTGCAATTTAACTCGCCAAGAAACAATAATAAAGCATTATGAGAGGGAGTGAGGAGCGAGATAATGTAAATCTTCCTATGGGACCTTGATTATTCGGTGATGCAGTGGCAAAGAAAGGGGCAAAGGGGGGTTTAATAAATTACCGACAATATTTGACATTCCATCGCGAAGTATTCAGATGATCGGTAATCCGAGGTAATCGCGATACGTTATCATTATTAAGCGCACGACGACATCGAGACTCTTTTCACAGAAGCTGCTTTAAGCTCATGTAAATAACATTTGGATAATACTACAACCGCCTTTGCCCAATACGTAACGAGCGTTCTTACCGAATGCAGCCAACACTGGCGGGAAAAAGTAAAGAGGACGAAGAAACGAGGCGAGAGTGTGGCGCAATTGGGTGTCTCGAACTCTCGCTCGCCCGCTCACTCACTCACTGTCTCAATGTGCCCGACGCAGCATCTGCGCCCGATCTCACCTCGAGCACACCTGTGTACACGAGGCGCATTCTATCTATGTCTCATTTACACTATATATATATATATATATATATATATATATATATCTACGCATCTCTCGTCTCCGCTTTCTCATGCGATCGACAGATTTGGGGGTAAGCCGGTGACGACGAGGCACGGCTGATAGCTCATAATCTCGGCGCATCATTGAGCGTCGAGATGGAAGAAAAGCAGCGAGGACCGATGAGCGTAAAGGGCCGGGCTCTTTCTTCCGGCGCAGCCGCGATAGTCACTCGTCGTCTACCAAGCCATCCATCTCGTCGATGTCTTTGCGCACTTGCAACCGAGCTATTCGCTGCCTATTGTCGCGTGCAATACACACAAGCCGCCGGCTTTTCGCATGAAATATCTCGGGGAGTTGAGAACCGGAATGGCCGCTATTTGAAAGCACTGGAATCCCTCGTCGGCTCTCCTAAATCATGACTATTTGGGCTTATTAATTGTCAACTTAAAATCAATGCCCTGTTGGATGGGTGGGTTGGCGAGTCGACAAGTGGCATCCTCTATAAGGTAATGCGAACACAATGCGATACGCAATCGCGATCTTACTTCTATTTAAACTCGCTATTATTAAAAAAACTCGCCGAGCGATGAAGTTTCGCGATGTGCGAGGGGCCGAGGGAATAGAAGGGACGTTACACATGGACGACGATGCGTCGAGTAAGTCGCAAATGTACTTCCGACGTGGGTTCAACCTGTCCTCGCCACGGAATTTTTGATAGTAGGCGATAGGTGGTGGTGGTGGTGGTTCCGTGTGTAGTTCCGCCTTCGGTAAACGGGTGCCATAAACTTCTGACGCTCTAGCTCTTGACAATCTAATGAATGGCTTAATATTGTTTGAGATAAAAATAAATAAAACGGGCCTGCTCTGTACAATAAACATCGTTTATAAACTCATTAAATTCAATCTTTATCAATTTAGATTTGTGTGTTATTCACAATTATTATTCACAATCCGATGCTTATGATGAATAATATTTGTGCTGGGACGAGCATTGCATGCGGTCTTAATTTTTGTTCTTGTATTTACCATTATTTCAAAACCGCTACTTTCCATATCTACGAGATATGGAATTTTTAACAAAAGTTACGTAAATTATTAAGTCACGCAATATATATTATTTAATAGACGTACGCATGCATTACTCGTTGCCTCTGTGACTGTGTGTAATTTACAAATGTTTTGTCAATCATTTGTTCAAATTAGCAAACAGGTGATAATAAATTATTTATTGATTTTTCCATTTCCCCCCCCCCCTTATATATATATATAAACGTACGATAAATCGTTTCATTATATTTATAAAATAAATAGAGTATATAAATACTTTTATCCTTCATATTATCAGTCTCCGAAGTATTTTAAGTATTTTATTGGATGCTTTTATTTTGAACCGGTAGTTAAGAAGATTCCCCCCCCCCCCCAATAATTTCCAAATTAATAAGTATTTAGTTTGAGTAATTTTAAAAATTCGTTTGCTTTAGCGCAACATTCATCCACGACATTAGCTTTAAACAGAAGAATCTTCATTTTACTTAATTTATCGTCAAGTGTACAGAATGATCAATGATTTTAACGTATTTTAACGAGTTTTTAATGCGGTTGAAACATATGAGTGGTTTGTATTAGGTCGGAAAAGCTTTTCGGAGTTGCTTCGACCAACAGTGCCAAATTTACAAGCGACCTACTACGAGACTCTGTAGTTTTATTATATATGAGCACACACACACACACACACACACACACACACACACACAATGAAAAAAGTTAGATACAGCAAGAACTATCATCTTACCATCTCATATTAGTCTCTTAAAAGAAAAAAAATGTAAAAAAATAAGTTCCATGAATCAAGTGACATGAAAATCATTCGAATAATTTGTTTTTTCTTTCTTTCATATAGCAAAACAATGACTTCGTAAATACTTTCATTTTCTTAAATGACATTAACTAACCGTATGTTGACTATATTTACATAAAACGCGTATAAAATCTCTTTCTAATAACAATAACAATATGCAAGAGATAATATTTATTACCACGGACAATATAAGCTAGCTAAGGTATGTGTGTAATTTTTCCGTTATATGCACGTACTCGGGTACTCACGCACAGTCGCACACACCACACGCGCAATATCAATGTTAACAACAAAAACTCGATTCATCCAATGAAATATAACATTTGGTAAAAATAAATAAACAGTTTTTTATTATATTTATGCATAAAATTCCCTTGGGCAAAAAACTTTAAATATTTATATATATATATATATATATATATATATATATATACATATATATATATATATATATATATAAATATATATATTTTTTTTTATGTTTTATTTGATATTTGAAAGAGTGATACGAATGAGATGAGCACTAACATTTACACTGTCTGCTGACGTATAAACTTGTATTCCTATTTTTATCTTGCTTCTAGTTTTTTCATTGTGTCGTCTCTTTATTTCATCCTAATCAAAGAAATATCTTTATCTTGTTATCTTTTCATTCTTGGCAGTATTATAGAGAGCAGAAAATGCCGCGTCGCGACGGCGCGCGCATATATGGCCTATTAGAGTGCTACTCGTCGGTTTTCTCACACAGCCGAACACATACACCTTGGCCAGAAATAATCTTTGAATAAGATTCCGCTTCTCGAGTAGGAGATGCAAACTTATTCGAATATTTAAGAAAACGAGTGGCCTCGTTCTTAACATATGTTTGCATTACTTGAAATTTGAATCAGTAGCTTTTAATACATTTACTTTATGCTAGTGCTCTCGTTATTCCTTATTTACTATATTTACTATACAGAAAGTTATTTTTTTTTTCTTCTTACATTTAAATGCGACATCTTCTTTATAAAAAATATCCAACAATTTACCAATAGATTTCATTCGTCATTGGAAAAGGCTTTTCGTTAGAAGCTTCACTATTTTCTATCGTCGAATTTTCTTATTTTTTATCACACAAGTCGGTGATTATTGTATATTCATATGAAACAACGCGTTGTCTAGAATTCAATGCAATTGAATTACATTTGGCTGGATAAATTGACCAAATATTCGAAATAATGACATTTTAATGCCCATAACTATGATTACTCCAACCTTAGGCATCTCCTTAATATTCCAAGAGCGTCAACGTATTTGAACAAAATATCTGCATATTTGTTTATCATCTCGCGAGTCTTGGTCGATTTTATCACAGAGCCCGATAAAAGAGAATAAAGTTGGAGAAGGAGGGGACGAGATAGAGATGGATTGACAGTAGAAAAGAGAAAGACGATGATAGAAACGAAGTGGCATTTTTTCGAGACACGTGCGCAATCGAGGACTTTTAATGTACGCGATCATCCACCTGAGAATGCTCATGAATACTCATACATGTAGGCTTAAGTATAGATCATGCTTCGATGGATTTTTCTGCTTTGTTTGATGTATAGTACGTGCCACGTAATCGCGCGGCTCTGATGCGTACACGACGAAAAATGAGATTAATTTC
>NW_011948419.1:1695469-1703052 GCF_000503995.2 Ceratosolen solmsi marchali | reverse complement strand
CTATTTTCTCTCCCGGTCTCGTTTCAAAGTTTTCTGTTTATGAAATCGTATGTTTAGTGCTTAGTATGAGAATAAAATACCGGACATGTTTAATTGATAGAAGCTTTGGTAAACATTTTTCTAGGCATTCAATTTTCGACAATTTCAAGCAAACTACCCTCCTCCTCCCTTCTTCTCATTCGATCATTATTAATGAAGAAACTTTGGTCGTATTCTATGCTCTCTAAACGATATACCTGTGATCTATATCACTAAATAAGTAAGAAAATTTTTCTTTACTAATTCTTTAAGAATAAACGAACCGTGACTCCTTCGTGGCATCATCGAAATAAGACGCAGATACCAAAATTTATATAATGTTAATTAAATATAAACCAGCTATCAATTTTTCAAATGTTTGCAACTGTCAGTTTGCTTTACAAAGCTTTACACAAGGATTAATTAATTGCATACTTTACAATAATATTTGGCAAAATTTTGTTTGATAATAATATTTTAATATTACCAAGCGGTCATATCGAAAAAAACATTTAATCATGAAGAAAAACTATAATTAAGATTTATGAATACGTAATAGAATACCAGTGCATAATATGATATAAATCTTACCTCTTAATTCATTAGTTTCAAATGACAATGCTAATCATTGGGAATATATAAACTTTTTAACTATGAATCACGAAGGCATATTCTTTATCAGTACAATGAACTACGCAATTTATAAAATATTCAAGAATGAACGACAGACGAAGCGACTGAAATATGAAATTAATCACCGGTTCATTACTATCTTGCGCACCAACTTTCACCACGCATCCATATAAAATAAAAAAATTCTAAAAGAAATCTCTCTCTCTCTCTCTCTCTCTCTCTCTCTCTCTCTCTCTCTCTCTCTCTCTCTCTATCTATCTATCTATCTATCTCGCGTGCATTTGTGTTTGCGAGCGAGCGCGCGGGCGAGCAAATGTGTGAGCTGCCGAAAAGGTGCCGTGGCGATGCCTACCTTAATCATCCGTAATGCAATCTCGATCGACTCTCCGTTGCGTTGAGTTGACGAGAGAAGTCGAATACTTGGGACGTGCGAACGTAAGTAGAACAAAATCCACGACGCCCCGAGGTAGATTAAGTCGAAAAAATGTGTGGTTGAGAAGGAGGAGAGGGGAGAGGCTTTGCCGAGCTGGCAGGTGAAGCGGGATGCAGCAGGTTGCGCCTCTTGGCTCGACTCGAAGCCGCACCGCACCGACTCTTCGATGTATCTCGAGGTTTCGACTTTATTCCCGAGACAGAGGAACCCATAGAAGACTGCCCCGGAGATGCTGAATTTCCATGATTTTGGCTCTGGTTGTCGAGTCTCGTGGGCTAACAACCGTGAGAAATCGGCCGTAGCTATACACTTGCGGTGGTTTTTTTTGTTTTCTTTTCTTTTTCAACAAATTCATAACCGACGTCTTATCCATAAGAATATTTTAATTTAATCGAAATAGAAAATATTCTACTTTAGCTCGCTGGTCATGCAAAATATCTGGCAAAGTTGAAGAAACTATAGTTAACTATAACTTCCAATAGTTATATAATTTTCAATCGGAAACTTATTTATCATTTAATTTATTGATTGGCCATCGTCGCCTCGGATTTCAGAAGAAATCAACTGCCACATAATTTTATAAAACTATAAGCATAACGTAGTAACTATTGTGATTATTAAAGCGCATTAAATCTCTATGGAAATACGTACATAAAATGTATTCGTTTGATATTGTATTCTTTGTATTATCGATTATTATATTTGGCGATATATTTTTAAAAAATTATGAAATTGAAGGAAAATAGTTATAATAGATACGCGTCCTTCCCCTCCTTTTTCTATTAGGGGAGCCAAATGCATTAGGAAACAATCCATGATTAACGTCAAATTTATTATTAATAATAAGAAAAGGTTTTATCATTTTATGATTCGCTATTCTATGTCCTAATCACGAAAATAAAGAATTTCTATATTTTGCAGATTTAATGAGAGCAAATCCGAGAAAAATTTAAAAATAGAAAAAACTTGAATTCCTTAATAAAATCTCTTATAACTGGTTATATTAAAATCAAGTTACGCATCCAGTTTGCTTTAATAAATTTCTTACTTTATTTTAATCATAGTATCTATGAAAATTATACACAACTTACCATTATAAAATTTATAATTAACATTCTTTAATTCAAATGCCAAGTACGTCATAAATGATGTAGATAATACATGAAGTTTCTTGTCTTTAAGACAATGTTTACGTTAAGTTGACTGGATTAAGACCCGAAAACGAAGCTCTAGAATCATTATGAAAACGACCTAATATCTTAATACGTAGAAAAAAAAAAGAAAAAAGAAAAAAAGAAAAAGAAACGAAGAAAAAAAAAAAGGTACGAATAAAAAAAAGAATTAAAACAATTGAAGAGGAAATATTTTTTCCGTGTACTATTTATTATCTCGTGGCATTGATAGATTTTTTTTTTTTTTATTATCAATAAAGTATTTTAAATGATTTAATCCAATTTTGTTATAATTAACTACAAATTGTATGTTACATTTATATTTGCTTCATACACGACCGCGAGCGCGTATACTTTGATAGAAGGGCGGTTGCTTTTAAACTACTTTAATGCACGTAGAGGCTAGTTTGTGCTAGTTTTTTTTTTTTTTTTTTTTTTTTTTTTTTTTTTTGTCATCTTACGTCTGCTTAGTTTAAAACAATTTGCTGTCATAGACTTTTCATACCATAGAATTTCCTTTTAATAATTCTCAAATCTTTTGTTTTTAAAACACTTGGCTGGCAACACTGTTGCTACCCGGTCAGTGTTAAATTTTAGAAACATTTTCTCGCCAATCATAAACTAAACGTGCCGAGATTTGAGATTATTTAACTGTAAAAGAGCACTCGATGCGTTATTATTTGTGATTGATGTAAAATAATTGAATGACGTTATTCCATTGTCAGCGGCACTTTAATAGAGAGGTCAGATTAATTATTGTTTTATTTGGTACGAAAATAAAATTCAATCGAAACGCTGATTGTCGGCAAATATTCCAATGATATGAATAGCTTCGATGAATAATGAAATAATTTTTTAATCGTGCAAGATAATAATTGGATTATCCGCAACAATTTGTTCAAAATCGTCAAATCCTTGACGAAGATTAAAATATTGATTTATTATTAATGTGGATTTGAGGGAGCGAATAAAATGTTTCGAACTAGATAGTGATGGATATTATTAATTAATTATTCCCTAGCAATGTTACCGAGTATAAATAGTATATGAAAAGCGATATTTCCAGCATAATTATAGCCTTACGTAATGAAATATAAAACCAATTTCGTACGAACGAGAATGTAACGATTTATAATAACGATATTAACGTAATATTATTAAGGCAAATTGTACGTAATTAATTTAACGATATTTGACAAGTTAATATAAAAAAAAAAATTAAAAAAATAATGCGATAAAATGTAATTAAAAGTATCTATCAAAACTAGTGATTGGAATAAGATACTCAATGTTTAATAATCAAACTGATTAGTTAGCAGTTTAATAATAATAATCAGATTTATCAATTGAAATAGTGCTCCGATCCTATAAATTTATGTTGGACTGCAGTATTTATATTGGATTAAGGATCTTTGATTTGAGAATTAGAAATTTAAATTTCCATTATTTAGAGAATGGAAGTATAAAAAGATAGATGTATAGCGCACGAGTATTTTTTAACAATATTTTACTATCGCAATGAACTTGGCAGAATTCGAAATTGCAGCTTAATAAACTTTGATGTATTTAAAAACTTTTAGAATAAGTAAACTATCATATCATTGGAAAAGCGAATAGATTAAATTTAAGGAACTTAAAGAGACAAATGTTTCTTTTGAAAATTTCAGTTCTTTTAAACGAACTCGATACATTCGTCGAGACAAAGCAATAGTCCAGTATAAAGGAGCCGCATAAATTTTCTACCATCGCTTTATATTATAATGTTATGAATTTTAATCAGAAATACGAGCGTTTTAACGGGAAAACGTAAATTTAAATATCATTTGCCTTATATTGATATATAACATGCTATAATGTACATTAATATCATGAATAAAATGTCACGTAGCTATTTAACTTTGAGATTTCTAAGTAGCAATCGAGAGTGGCCAATAGAAGCGTTAGAGTCGTACTCGTGGAAAAATAGAGAAATAGGAAATCGATCGTAAAACTGTCAGTTGCAGCATCGGGAGATAAAGAACCCCGAAGACCGTGACCGGAATCCCCGTAAGTCTTCGCATGCGAGGAATCGATAATTTAATACTCGCGCACGCAACATCTAATTATTTCCCTCCAAGTGCACTATACATACAAAATTTCCGCCCTCTCATTCAGCCCCCCCCTTCTCTCTCTCTCTCTCTCTCGCTCTCTCTCTCTCTCTCTCTCTCTGTATATATATATATATATTCATCATCTTCGGTTTTTTTTGTGCGGATGCTGAGATTCGACTACTGGACTTTTGAGGCTTCTTGTCCAATGCCTGTCTCTCCGTGCAGCAGGACGATGACACGTTCAAAAGAGAGACAGGAAGTAAGGAAGAGTGTATTAAGGAGCAGGAGAGAGGGAACGGGGAGAAATATGCGGATGGATAAAGAAAGAAAAAAGTCGAGACACGACATATGTTGGATCTTCTGATCTGTTGCAGCGTGTATGTATAGGTACACGTATTAAATGTTGATTCCGGAGACGCGTAGTTAAGGAGTCAAAAGGGTATACAAAAGACTCGGCGCGTTCTTATTCTTTTCTTCTCCGTTCTTTTCATTCTATCTGTTTTCTCAATACCTCGCTCGCTCCCACTAACATTGTTGTCCTATCAACTTGCATCTTACATTATCATTTCACTCGATGCAATGTTGCAGCTAGATGAAGACTACATACAGAGCGCCGATAATTAAACAAATGCATATATTAAAAATGGTCGGTCGACGATTTCATGTACTTTGAATAGTCAAAATAATAATAATGAATAATTTTTTACCACTTGTTTGGGGCGGCGGGAGCTGGGATTATTTCGTAAAGTTAAAATGCAGTTCTTCATTGCAAAGGGTCTAGAGCATTTTGAAAAACGTGCTTATACATTCTACGAGTTTCTTCGTTGTATAGTTTATCGGTACATCGCTATTAATCACCTCGCGCTCATTATTATGACATTTAATGGAATAATTAGCGTTCCAATTTTTAATGCTAGACTCTTGGTCGATCCGTCGATCGATTATACGATAGTAATTATTTCATTAAAAACTTATCTAATATAATGCTTGTAAAATGTATGGAGTCATTTTTAGCTTTTACAATACATGGAGATTGTCGCTCGTAAAATTCTAATTACTCCAAATAATAATAAGACAAGTGCAGGTTGGTAAACAGTCGGTGGTGAAATCTTGACGTTTGAGCCGTGCGACTCAATCCTCGCAATGACAAAGTTGCCGCCCACATTTCGTACGCAACACCCGCTCGATGGAGGTAGCTCCCGTAACAGCCCCTCTCGTCACACACACACACACACACTCTCTCTCTCTCTCTCTCTCTCTCTCTCTCTCTCTCTCTCTCTCTCTCCTTGACCGGCCTTTTAACAATGCCACGCGGCGACACGCAGCCAACGCGCTGTACTCGCGCACAATGGCGTTCGCACCGGAAACGCGCCGCTTGTCTCCCACAACTGGTGCTCCAGCCTCCCGGGGGACGCTTTCGCGTGTGACCGACGAAGGTGAGTGAACCAAGGACGCGGCCGTGATAGCATTGATGGGAATGGCTGTTCTTTTCGCCAGAGGCTTTTAATGACGAGCGAGTAAAACGATGCAGCTCACTGGGTTACCGGGCTGCTGAATTATCATCACGCTGACAAATTTGTATTTTAGTAAGTGGGATATTAATAGGGATCTGTGAGGGATGGGGGAGGGGAGGAAGCTCTACGTGCGCCGATTGTTACATCTTGAGCTCCGAGTCCCAAACTAATGCTCCTTTGTCATATTCGATTTTTTTTTCCATTCGACGAGTATATTCTATCGGCAAAGGCTTTTACGTGCAAGTGCCTGCAACTTATGCGAGCAAAGGTTGGCGCTCTATTCGGTTATCAGAATTCTCGTAAAACTAAGAAGCGTTTGATCCACGGATGAAAAGATAATGTCAATGAAGACCTGACGTAATTTTCAATTAGCTTCGCTTGATGTGGCTTGAATCGTCTCGCCGCCAAGTGCCGCTCGATATACCCTTGTAAAATATCGGCATCTGCCAAAAGCGTCGTTATTTAATTCACAATTAATACACAATTAATATAGATATATACGTAAAATATAAATAAATTGTTAAAAAAATATTTAACATTAATCAATACTTGAACTAATATTGACCGCAAATAAAACGATATTGTCTATCAATTTACTAGTAATCTTTGTGCCGTGAATTTTATGAAAAGTTTAAAACATAGCGAATGAAAAAGAAGGCTTCGATTACAATAAGATAATATTTAGTAAGAAATAGCAATCATTCAAAGTTTATTGTTATGCTTAAGAATAATAAGAACATTTCTAAATTGTAAGTTCATTCCTCTAGACGTCTACACAATCATTTTATCTTACAATTATGAATTTTCATTTCGATAATTATGCAAATAAAATACAAGGAAATAAAACACTTGAGTTATTAAATTATTAAACTATGTATTGTAGAATCCTATTAGTAATATATAATTGAGAAATATTATCTCAATGATTTACAATATTTTCATTATGTATTAGATAATATTTAAGCGATGGTATAGGAATTATACTGAAATTAACGAAGAAAGAATTATACAATATAGAGTAAAGAATAGAATATGTGAAATATTTGTTTAATCTTTATTCAATTGTAAAGAAAAAAAGAGAAAAAAGGAAAAAAAAAAAAAAAGAAAAAATAATTTTTTTTTTTAATTGTTTCATATTTCATATTTGAAAATAGCAAAAGACGCATAGGGAGTGTTTCTGTATTAAATAATACATTTATAAAAAGAAAAAAGAAAAAAGAAAAAAGATAAAGCTGTTCTTCAAGACAATGCAAACTGAAATTCTTACGATTGCGAGAATCGTTAGAGTAATTTTTTGTTTAAGAAAGATGAAGGACAATAACGCGCTAATAAAATAAGGGACTCAAACGGGCAATTATTTAACGCTGTGCTTTTAACGAGACAGAATACTTGATTTGAATCTGCATACTGTAAATTAAATATGACAGAAATTTCTGGTGAGCACACATTGCGTAATTTGGAATACAATATTACGTAATGATGAAATTCTACGAAAAGTTTGTTGTATACGGTACGTAAGTGTTGTAGTTCATCTGGCTGAATATCAAACACAAGCTGCTGATAACATAATTCACAATTTACAGAGGAAAGGTTGATGGAAATAATACCAATTTGTTAGTTAATAGAGCAGACAGAGATACGATGATAGCTGCGGTAGTATATCGGTCGGAAAGTATTACTTTCGAAAATACTACTTGGCTTCTTTATTCCGACCCCCCCCCCC
>NW_011948419.1:1678905-1695240 GCF_000503995.2 Ceratosolen solmsi marchali | reverse complement strand
CTCCCACTACTACTACTACCACTACCATTATCACCACCACCACCGCCACCACCGCCCCCACCGCCACCACCGCCACCACCGCCACCACCACCACCACCACCACCACCATGCTTGTCAATTATCATTTTTAACTATTTAGTTATATACCCGCTGGTACAAAAGAAAGAAAGGCTGGTCCCCGCGGCGAATGAAAAACCGAGTCAAAAAAGAGGTACGTCAAATCTGAAGAAAAAAAAAAATAAATAAAATGAAAGAAAGAAAGATAAAATAAATAAAACAGAAGAAAAAGAAAGGCACCTAGGTGGACGAGAAGAATTAAGCGAGCGGAGAGAAGGCAAAAGACTTCGAAGACATCGCGCACGTTTTAATTCCATAGACTCGAGGAGTAGATTACCGAGCGTTGACTTTATACGCAGCTTTCTATGCCCTTCGTGTAGCCCGGGACTCTCCCCTCCCGCCACTCTCCCTTTTATCTCCGAAGGCGCAGGTGAGACGCGACGGAATTACGAATGAGGCCGCGCGAGACGTGGAGACGTTGGTTTGGCGCGCGTCTGAAAAACAGGTGGAAAACGTCCCCGATGGTCCAGACCTCTCGTCTTTTATTTTCTCCTCGCCTTCCGCTCTTTTGGAATTTCTTTTTCTGTGAGAGACGTCTTACGTGACGGATGCCCGGCCAGCGTTTTTAACATAGAAAAAATACGTTGCTCCGCCGAGTCTCTTTATGGACGAACGCTTGCGCATATTTATCATGCATGTGTATTATTTACATAGTCGAACGTTCTATCCCTCCCTCCCTCCAACCCTCCCACCATACCACTCATCCCGCTACGCCGCGCTTTAAGCACGAGCATTCAAGATCAATTTAACATAATGAGAAAGCTATTCTTATTATGAAAGCGCTATTTGCATCTATGTAGTTCGTCGACTGCTTCGAGCGCATCCGTTCCACTTAGTGCATCGAGTATAAAATGAGCCGAGAACAGCGATTGACGGGAGCCGAATTGACGGCCATTGAACACAAACCAAGGATTAAATCTATCATTTCAAAGACGAGTGATTCCTCGACGATGGCTGGGGACGGTTGACCGGCTCGGCTGGGGCGGAAGGTGGGGGATGGAGCATAGTTGACGTAGTTGATGTAGTTGCGTTAGCCATGCTGGATCTGAAGGAGGGACGCGGCTGCAGCGACAGGAGGAGAAGCGTGACCGATCCTGGCACGAGTGTCCGTTGGTCCTTCGAACTCCGATCATACCTCCCCTAACAGTCGTTGAAAAGTAGTTATTGAGTTGTTATTGAGCGATAATTAGGCCTCGGGCATGTATAACGGACTTGCGCTTCGTTCCTTTATAACCATGGGCTGGACGATTGTAAAATTTTCAAACGATTTAAAGTAGATTAAATGTAGAGAGGGGCTTTCTTTTTAACTGAAAATTGCGTTTACAACAGCCAGCGGGGAATGCATTTACATTTTTTTTACCCACGGCATTTTAACGAGCCTCGGTCACGTGGATATTAGATGCATATCGTTGTCAAGACACACTTAACGACAGACTTTATATGGATATTAATCGACGTTCTAGCGATGAAAAAAAAAAGAAAAAAAAAGTCTTTTTCAATTCATCGTTGAATATTGGCGTCACCCTCTCTCTCTCTCTCTCTCTCTCTCTCTCTCTCTCTCTCTCTCTCTCTTCTTTTCGAATGGAATTAAAATTCTTTCGTTAAATTAAACGGTTCTCGCCTCTGCTTCACGTCGGACTTTATAAAGCCATAGTATTCCAATTTAAATCATCTTAGCTTTCACATTAGCACGAACATTTGAGATTACGATTTGCGTAAGATGTGATGCAATTCTATCTATCAAGTCATTGATATCAAGAGGTTTGCTCCTTTTAAGAGGGAAAGAAAAATTGTGCTCAGAGTTCAGTAGAACGTCCTATAAGTACCCTAAAGTAAAATGTCAATTACTTAAAATAACACGTAAAACCTTATTGTAAATCGTCCCTAAAAAAAAAAAAAAAAAAAAAATATCTTCAATAAAGATTGCGATACAGTGACGAGACAATGGCAATTGTAGCTCCATGGCCATAACGTATTGAGAAAATTGGAAAAATTCTATAAAAACTGAATAGTTTCGATATCTCTATCGACTAAAAAGCCTCAAGTGCCGCGCTCAGTTTCTTACTCGCAACGTAAGAAATCATAATAAGGCCCCTCCGAATTCAAATTCAATAATCTAGTAGATAAAGTGGGCGGGCAACTAATACGCGTATCATTAAAATGCTACAGACGTATACAATGCAGCGTGAGATAAGGCGACTCATTATACCTCGTTACAGGATTTCGCCATAATACTTAGTAAGTCGTAAAACTTTCGTCCGCAATAGTCCAACGAGTGGCTGATAAATTACGGATAGAGCGCGAAACCTCTGAAAATTAATCTGGACGTGCACTCGACTCCATCGAGCCCGTATAAATAATTCGTCGCGACCTCTCGGGATGGCATAGAGAGAAGACACGATGGTGTCGGTCGCGCAATCATATCCGAGGCTTTCCTATACCTTGGCGCGTGCGCGCATCGAGTGCATCGATTCTCGCGTCGATACTAATCCGATAATGTCGTTAAAGTGTCGTCTATAATAATCTCGAACGAATTACCGGATGGAGCTCACCGCTGAATTCCACTTGCGGCGGTTTATTGCGTGGATAATTACTTTATGACTCGGTTGACAATTTCGGTGTGCGCAAGCGCTCTATTACAATACCAACATTATACATCGCCGATGCTTATAAATAAGCGCAAGTTTTTTTTCTTAAAAAAAAAAAAAAAAACATTCTCCAATTAAATTCTCACTTCCTGTTGTAGCACATTTGGTGCGAGAATCCCTTTAAACTTGGAAACAATGTAACCTTCGCGAAATGCCTCGTATTTCGATTGGTTGGTGTCCTAAGAAAAGAAGGAAGCGAGAGGCAGGGGGACGGAGAGAGAGAGAGAGAGAGAGAGAGAGATAGAGAGAGAGTGTCCTCTCGAAGATTACGGCAATCTCCCTTTCTCCCCGTCGCGGATTGCGGATAACCCAGATTTGCCGGACGGTAATCGTAGTCTCATTCCGCATGCGGAGCTCGTCCTCCGTCGTAAAAAATGGGTCGCCGGATAGTACGGCGCAGTATCGCCTCAGCGTCGCTTTTTCCAATGTTCACACCAAGTGTGCGCGCGCGCGCGCGCGCGTTGTGGCGTGGCCGAATGGGGCGCGTTCGCTCGATCAACCGTTGGGAGCACGCGATTGTCATCCTTAACCTTCGTGGAGAGCCTCGAGCACTGCTGCCACGGCTCGAAGCGATCACGTTGCCAAGGTGGCTGTTGTCATATCTAGCGGCAATCGGAAATGAATATCCGCCGGGACGGGCGAGGACTTTCACGATTTAGTGGGAGCGCTTGCACGGGCTCGCTCTCCGCTTCAAATGGTATTTTCTAATCTGCGAATTAAGATCTTAGGATGGTTATCTTTAATAATGAGACATACATATGTGTGTAAGGAGTCATTTGTATCTGGAGAAAATGCAGGATAATTGATCGTTTTGGGTGCCAATGGACCCCGGCAAGAGGTGAAGGAGAAATTCTTAGCTAGACGACGTTTTGAGAAAGGTGGTTGTGTAAGCTCAGATTAGTTGTGTATGGGAGGCGATAAGTAAGTTTAGCGATTTACCTTGACGATAAAGCTGAAGATTTTCCAATAACCGTTATATACATACGTATGCATATATACGTACGTATGCAAATACATAGAATAAAAGAGAGTTTTCGTAAATGGCATGTTTGGGATGAAAGAAATAGCATGAGCTGCTAATAATGTACTTGAAAAAGTCGGATAGTGATAATCGATTATTTCAACGCGTAGTTCAATAAATATTCTTTGCCGAGACGCATAGGGAGACGAGAGCTTGAAAATTCGGAGAAATTTTTGAAATTTCAGCAGTGCAATTGGCTTGATTAAAGGTGTCGTTAAACGCGGTAAAGCATCTCGTGTAGGTGGTGTAGGTTGTGCCGCCGCCGCCGCCACACTGTTGGCAGGAAGCTCGGCTCGAAATACCCGTACGAGTAGCTTGGAAATATCAGTTCCCGGCACGTTGAACTCGGCGTTCCGGGGCCGAGGGGCCCGTTTTGGGCAAAAGCGACGCGATCCGACGCGACCCAACCCCACCCGACCCGACTCGACCCGACCCGACCCGACGCTCCAATAAGCCGCGAGGAAGAAGCGGCTTCGAGGAAAAGTCCCGACGTCTCGAAGATAAGGAATTTCAGGGACGGTTAGATCGTGTGGCTCGCGCAGCATCGGGAGGAAGGAGCCGCGCCCCGTGGAGATGCTGGTGCGCGACGGAGTCTGTCAATAACGTAGAGACGAAAGCCGCAAAGGATGGGACGATGATAAGGACGAGGCCTTATCTCCGCGATTCGATCGGTGTTTGCTCGACGCCGGCGCTCCTCTTCGGTCGTGTTTGCCCAGTGACGCGACGATGAACTTTTGGTCCATCCGGCGAGATGAACGCGTCCGATAACCGATATGATCCCGTCCACCGATCTTCCCCGATTTTCTCGGAAGGTCCATGAGATGCTGTCGCCCGGGTGTTTGTTCGGGCAGCCAATAAGCAACACGACATTATTCACACCGGCATTTTTACAGCGAGTCAACAGCTTTTCTTTCCCCCCCCCCCTATCCCCTGCCCACTACCGCCTACCCTTACCCCACCCACGCCAGCACGATCACCCCTTTCGCCGTCTAAGCCTGCGCCTTATCGTTTTATTCATATTTACGGCCTAGATCCCTATCTATATCCGTATTGCAAATATCCGTAACATAATGAAGCGTTAAAGACTCGTGGATTTGTAGTTCATCGATCAGCCGCTCTATCGCCCCGATTATTTATTCGCAATTCCATATTATTCAATCGCTTGGAGTATTAATTAAGCGGCATTAATCGACGATAATAAAAAATTTACACCGATGCTCTCAACTTCATTGGCTTAATGACTCGATGATTATTTCCACCAAGTGCGATAATAATCGGCCGGGGGGCGTCGAGGTGGCGAGCGATCATTGGGGCAACAAGACTTTTAACCTCCGTTCGAAAGCCACAAATTTATCATGAAAATTACGGTCTGCCGCGGTCGGTGCCCTGCGCACACACCGACAACCTCGCCGCGTTAAAATATCGAGATCGATTTTAAACAATCGCCTAATGGATGTAGGAAGCCCAATAGTTACAACGGATGATTGACGACGACTTGACAACATCGGGCATTGCGAAACAAACGACATTCCCATATCGTTATAATCTCGCGCGCTCTTATCAAGAAGCCACATTTGTTTGCATCGATTTATAAAATCATCGAGAAGCAATTACACGTAGAGTTTGTATGCTATAAATCTTGGCGGGATTGATAATAATATAACGAGGCCACATCGATACTCTCCTGCATGTGGGGAAGGGCGGTGACGTGAGCAGGCGAGGAAAGCAGGAGCACCGAGGCCACGCTACCTAAAGACGAGAATCGATGAAGAATCGTATCGACGTTGTTTGCTCAGACAACGAAGACAAAAACAACGAAAAAACCTCCGAATTTCGTGGCTTTTCATCCGAGAGTCGCAGCGACGACGGTGCAGCGACAGCCGCGAGCAAACAGCCGTTATCCCTCGGAGATATTTCGTCTCGGCGATAAGGTTTCCCTCCACAAATCTCCCGCTGATCTGTTTGCCCATCTTACGTAAGCTCTTGGCTTTCCGATCGCTCGGCAAGCCTTTCGGATCCCACCTCCGCTCCACTGGCAGCATTATCGTCGGCTTTGCCGATGACGACGGCCCCTCCTGCCCCACCCTCCCACGAGCTACGATCGCCATTATCCATTTCAATTGCAACGCGGCTATTCTCGTGCTCGGCTCTGGGACCTGTGGCGACGAAAGCTGATAATCAATGCCGGGAACTGTCTCGCCAAACAAACCCAATTTTACCACAAGCTATCGGACAAATTTGACATTTGACTATTATTATTATGAATATTACTTTGAATCATATTGAAAGAAATATTGACTGTGCCTTTAATTTTCTACGAGCTGTACGACCTGTGGCAAGTATTTCCTACAATGATTATATCTTGAATAACGCCTCGATGCTTCGTCTTGAAGATTTTAATTACCGTACTTTGTTAGCGTCTAACGACGTTAACAAACAAACAGACAAACAACAACAACAACAACAAAACATAATGATAATAACGATAACGATAATGATAATGATAATGATAATAATCACAATAACAACGATAATAGTCCAAAGAAGAAAATGAAGAAGAAGATGAAAAAATAGGAGAAAAAAAAAATTCAAATTATTTAACAATCGAATGTAATGATTAATAGGAAGATTAAAGATTCGTTGAAATTACACTTAATTGTTGTTATTTAATTGCAAATGTATTGATTGTTTATTTTATTATTATTGTTAATATTATTGTTATTATTATTATTATTATAATTATTATTATTATTATAATTATTATTATTATTATTATTAAGATCATTAATTAATTAGGCGAGTATTTTTCAAAAGAAGATGAGAAATATACTGCTTTGAGAAATAGAAAAAAGACATTTTCGTAATTAATATAGACATGAGCGTCGTCATGCAAATCTAATAATGACACAGCCTTTGCGTGCGTGCGCGTGCATGTTACGCACATGTGTAATAATTACTATATTGGGCAGTAATTAAAGTATTAGTCTGCTTAATGGTAACGAAATAAATGTCAAAGAACAATAATATTCCTTTGAAAGATCGGGTAATAAAGGAATAAGGGTAATAGTAAGAAAGATGAAAGGGCGTAACTATAAACACTAGCGCACCTAGAAGTCACAGTTAGTGGCACACACACACACACACACACACACACACACACACACACAAACACACACACATATATATATATATATATTGCTGTTCTAAAACGACGCATGTCGAGCGAAACAATGGGCACTGCCGAAAGATAAAGGGATCTTCAAATTGAGTTTCCGAGAAAAATCGAATTTCACATTCTTCTTGCATTTATCTGTGGAACTCAATTTTGTTATTAGCGCGGAGTAATTAGCCTCCATAAAGATTTATGGTCCAAGCGCGTTGGCAAAAGAAAGCGGAAGTGGTTCGAGGCAAAGCCATATACGAAAACAAAAAGCGTGTGAACAGAGACAACGCTCTTATTAAAGTGTATTATGATAACTGTTTATTTATCTGTACCCGATTGTCGTTAATACAAACATTCTACTAAATAAAGTTTGGATGAATCGTCGGCGAAGTGTCGCCAAAATTATTTATATCGGCTCTCGTATACACGACTTTCTCAAGGGAGAAAGATGGCATTATTCGGCTAAGTGAGTGGCAAACAATCGTAAATAGCCTCGAGATGGTAAAGTCGAGAATTGGCTTTTTCATATTCGGTATTAGCGTTCGAGCGATTCCCATAAGCGTAACGAGCGATCATCCATTAAACCGGAATAATTTAATAATTTTTGAAAACGATGTTATTCCATAAATTCCACGTCCTGCCGTATTTTACGAAGTCGGCGTCGGCCGTTTGCGCAAAGAAACGGCCTGCCTCACCAATGCTCGCTTAACGAGCGAAAAAGCAAAATGATTATGGCAATGCACAATAGAGAATGCGGTCTTAAGGATGCGATATTATCGCGGAAATATAGAAAACGACCTCGCGATGACTCTTCCTCGTCGACGTCGCTTAAGATTCCGATGCCCTTAATACTGATGCATACCAATGCCGAGACGAAAATCTTAAGTGCACTCTCAGTTAGATGCTCATTAGGCGGTAGTTAGTGACTGTCGGCCAACTTCTCGCGCGTGTCGCCTCCCGCTGTAATTAGCCGCCGTCGCCGAGATTTCTCTCAATTAAGGATTCGCGGCGACGGCATTATGCGCGCGCGCACGCACGCACGAAATCGTCTGTAACTGGGATGTTTAGAAAACGTTCCCCGTTTGTCTAATCTGAGCGCCGCTAATGATTCACTCTCTTCGTCATTCGTAATTTTAAACGCCGGCTAATTGATAGTGGAGATACGCTCGTATCTCGCACAGACGTTTTCTATCGCGCGCTCGCAATTATCGTTATTATTCATGTTGGCTTTGACATTTTGGAGAATAAAGAAGAGCCGATTTTGTCGATCGTTAGTCCGAATCGATGACCAAGTGGGCTTGCCTACTTTCACCGGCCTTTGATGAGCGAACGTTTGGGAGTTGCTCGTTCCCATGGAGGCGTTAATAAACATTTGCCCTCAGTCAGCTGAGTGAAATTTAATAATTATGCCATCGGCCATCCCCATTTATTTTAACCATCTCTAACGTTATTAATGAAGAGATGCGGTGCGGCTCATTGAATTTGAATAAGGCGCGGATGATATGTAATGGCACGAACAACATGTGAAAATCAAAAGAATTCCCTTAGTGAAGAAACGGGGGTAGAGAGTAATTGGGGTAGGGGAGGGCGGGAGGTGGGGATGGGGGGAGGGGTGGGGGGGCAGTAGTACACTCGTACGAATAGTACGAGTTGATCGTGAATGTGAATTTCCTGCTCGAATTCTTGAGCAAACGGAGAGCCAGGGAAAGGCGAGTGTCGACTAAAGAGGCTTATAAGAAGGTCAAGAAAAAAGAAAGGAAAAGGCGCGGGAGGTGAACGAAGAATCGGTCATAATAATCGACCCGTGTGTTCTCCGAATGCAAAAACAAACAGGCAGACGCTAATGGCGGTAGTTAGACGTACTTTCCCTGTAAACAACATGCGCTGGACCGTAGCTCCCGGTTGACGATCTCAGCCCCGTAAACGGTCGTAAAACAGCGCTGTAATAAAAGGAGATTAACGGGAGGCAGAGAGAGAGAGAGAGAGAGAGAGAGAGAGAGAGAGAGAGAGTGGGCAGGTGGGGTGAATAAGTCAAGACGAGCCCCTAAGCTTTACTTGTTTGTGCCCGCCGTACCAGGAAAATCACTCTTCGACTCATCTCGGGGAAATTCCTGTACTTTCCCGGACCAAAGGGATGTGGGGGGAGGGGGGGGGGCAAGGCATAAACTCGATTGCCAAATCCAATAATGTCCGGAGACCCCCGAGAGAGATTATCTTGTGGGTCCGGGGACCTTCCAGCTCTTCGCCACTTAATTTTCACGTACGCGGTGTTGGCGGTTGTTCCGTGAACAACGCCTTAAGCCGCTCCTGACGTGCTCCTAACATGCGGATGAGACTCCACGGCCTACTTTGCATGCGAAGCGGATTTCGTCGCTTAACGTTGTGTGCATGTGGGGTAGAGGACTCTGGTAATGCTCGACCGCGACAATTTACACAGCCTGCGTTAAAGGATTGAAATGATTTTCCATTATTTCGTATTTGGTCCTACATCTTATGCGGCCATTGTTGTTGACACGTGGAGGGAGTCGTTGAAGCGGTTAAACGAGCCGTTTAACACCGGATTTTCTGTGACGCGCGCGCGCCCAAAAAGGAAAAAGCGTCAAGAGAAGCGGCCGAGAGAAAACGTCGGAAACGAAAGTAATTTCATAATAAACAAATGGAAAATAATGCCACGTATAAATCCTTCCTGTATAAACAAGAGTGTGGGGCATAAATGGCCGGTGATTAATAGTAAATTGTATCTTAGAAGTATAAAGGCAAATGAAATAATTTTATCAATAAGTGTACGTTGGTGAGTCAGCGTGCAAAAATTAATTTTCCAGAAAATTCCTCTACTGAGGATCCCATCAAACTTACCAATGTGCATTTTAATTCATAACCTCAACTATGAGATACTCCAACCGATCGTAATACATTCCCACTGGGCGACCATCGATCACGATATTTCATCTATCCATGTTTTTATCTATGCAAAACTTTTCCAAAACTTATACAATGAGATACGTGTACGCAAGCATATGAATTGCGCGAGCACACGTCGTAATTTAATAGTTGAAACGAAATTTGTTCTATCATCTTATTCAATCCTACCCACGGTCCTCGCGACCAAATTTAGTTTAATCAATTGGCACCGTGTTGGACGTTACAGGGTCGTATGGGGCTGCGGACGTGGATGATACTTTGATGGATCGTGGATGTTCCGAGACGACGCGAAGACGAGACGATAGTATATGGGACGCGGACGACGTCGGCGCGACGATACGTCGTCGTTCGTAAACGCCAAAACGACATTTGGGGAGTGATTCGACTTTATCGATATCTTTGTCTCTTGCATCGATCTCCAGCTGCGCTGATATAGTAACTACGATCTAGTAACGTGGCGTGTAATGATGATGATAGTTGGACAAAATCGAGGCCTTCCATCCTCCACACTCGATCGACGGTTGGCCGTCAATTTCGGCGAATTACTCTCATTTCCCCCCTTCGTCGGCTATAAAATCCAGTGCAATATCCAACTTGTCGAGCCTTAAATACCAAAGCCGTAATATCTCGCAATGATCCTATCGAGCCCAATAAATGATGCTACCGCTTAATAGCCCTTAATGTAAAACTTATTCGATCCTATAACTAATTAATGCGCCGAGCGCACCTTAATGCGAGTGACAGGCAAATTTCCAGGGAAATAAGAGATCCTATTAGTTAAACAATCGCCTGTCCAAGGTACGATGGGCATTTGGGGTGGGGGGTGGGGAGTGGGGGAGCTGAATTTAGAATGGGTGATTATTTATTCATTAGTTCGATAATGTTCGATTATTTTTGTGAGTGTGCGGGGCAAGCTTGGTCTGGCCAATTAAACCGATCGGCCACGACCGTAGAATTAATGGCGTTGGGAAGGGCATTTATTAATTATAACGATGCGCTGGCCGTCCATGTCTCGCGATCCTAAATCCTTGGCTCCCTACGCAAGGGTCTTTTGGCCTCCATCGTCGTCTATTTTGCCATTATTTAGAGCTGCCAAAAAGAAAGAAAAGAAACAAATAACAAAAAAAAAAAAAAAAAAAACAAAAAACAAAAATATATCGTACAAAGCGCACGTTAAATAATAAGGTGCGCGGAGAGAGATGAGGTCACGGATGCGCAGGCGAAGAGGCGCAAAAAGGGTCACCCCTCGGTGGGGTTGTACCATCGGGGACCACTGGATTGGCTGCCGTAACGTCAATGATTCATTTTGCCGGCGCGCCGTGCGTGAAAGCCTCGGTCCAGGGTCCACAGGCACAGACCCGTGCCCGGCACATTCCTTCCTACCTACGATAAACAACGCAAACACTTTGGCCAGCCGGACAATGGCGATACCCGGTCATCATAATTGCAAGAGACGACAAAACGCCGTGCGCAGCCAGACCGACGATCCCCTTTTTCATTGTGTGCCAGCGTCGTATCTTATTGTTAGCGCACTCGCACTCGCACTCTCTCCCTCGCTCACGCTACCCCAAACACTCTATTTTACATTCGATGACCCTACTTCTGGCTTCGGCTTATATCTTATCCTCTTACTCGGTCTGTTTTGTAAGTACCAACCGGCGACAGTTGTTGATTCTTGTGTGACGTTGTAAGACGGCTTTTCATTACAGTATCTTTGCGAACAAAGCGCCTTGCGGCGGTGCACAAAGAGTATTGGCCATACAGATTTTCGGGGCACAGGTCAGAACCGTGTTTTTGGAATATGCTACGTACACCTCTAACGAGACGACTTAACGCTCTTTTATAGCTGAGTGTATCCGGGGCCCCCGAGACGCTTTCATCTTCTTTTCCCCCGAGCCATTCGCAACCGACTGCTTTTCGGCTGGAGATGATGATTTTAATGATGATTTAAGAGCGCGCAAAATTGTTTATGGAGGCCCCATTGTCTCGGCTGAAAAAGCGGAGAAGGGCAATTAAAGCATTTACGATCCTAGGAATCATCGAGACGTTTCGTAACCCCCTCGTCAAGGGCCCGCTTCTCGAGTGACGCCGTGGTTCGGTAAATTGCCCGGGAAACCCGAACGAGCGTACGGCCAGTCGTGTTAACAATTATTGGGAATCAATTTGAAAAATCATTTCCCGGAAATAGCGTACGATTGTCGGTAGGTCACGGCGTCTACGGGCATACGGGTGTCGCAACTGCGGCGATGGCTCGACGAGTCCACGCCATTTGTCGAAAGGACGCGAAGCGACCGAACGCGTTTCCCGCCCCCCGGGCCTCCTTTAGGATTTTTCCGGGGAAAGCGAGCTGAGTCGGTTAATCGGTCATAATCGGTCGAACGAGGAACGCCAGCTACCTACCTCATCACGGTCGCGGCTCCATTTACCGTTGACTCCCGGTGACGCCGACAACCCGAACGATGCCAACGATTCCGCACAACCCCACCCCAAACCCCTCCCCCCATCGCATCCATCGCCAATTCGCCAACTCGCCAACTCGCCACTCGCCACTTCCCCCTCGACATCCTTATATTAATTCGCATAATGCCTTAACGCTACGCGACAAAAACAATGGGCAAAAATTCGCCCCAGTCTATGAATTCTTCTACGACCCCCCCCCCCCCCGCCGCCATTGACCCCACCAACCCCATCATGTTTCGGAAAAATGTCAAGGGTTTGTCAGTCACGTGGAACGAGCTAGGGGCTGCAGCCTCTCGTCCTAGGCTCGCGACGCCCTCTCCTACCTGCGATGGCCCTGGAGCCGAGGGCCGGCCGCGACTCCCTTACTTGTCCGTACTTGCGCATGCGCTAATCGCCCGACCAACCGCTCGTTCGTCGCGTTAATTGGGCGCATTGAGTGGAGCGACGGTCAAGTGCAATGGCATTTTATTGGGAGCGTGTAGAGCGTGTGCCGGATTCGTTCGATTCGTGCCGTCTCTCTCGCACTATCTACGTGGCTTTGAGGCTCGGGAGTCGAGCTTGCGACGCCGTCTATCCTAGCTCCTCGGCTCGCCGATTAAATGCCAAACGAACAGTCGCCCTGGCTATTGCATTCGCATTGATAATTGGCGAGTAGGAGTGGGCGCCGAAGGCATTCAAGGCCTTGACATTACATTCGACGAGACTTTGCGATAAGAGGATACTTAGTCCGCCGTAGTTACGCCGAGTCGACGCTGAGAAATAGCGTCTTTAATTAAAAATTACATGACCCTGGCTGAAAAGAAAAGTTAAATTTTTGCACTAACGCGACACGCCGATCAATCAAATGTTTCGCCAATACAATTGGAGAAGTCGAGCCGTTTTTTCGCGATCATTTTGTCGCAATGTCGTTATTTATCCGCGAGGCACGCTTTTATCAATACAGATTAAGCATCGACGTATGTCGATAATAAACTCGTGCGGCGTGTACAAATAATCATATATATATATATATATATATATATATATATATATATATATATATAAGTAATGAATTGCGTAGAATCCAAAGGGCTTGGACTCGTTCGTATTTCTCAAGGGCTTTGGCCGCTCAAAGAGACTTTGCCACTGTCCAGTTTACGCCAAATGCACGCGTCAGTGCCACCATTTTATAAATTGAGAATCCGAGAGTGTCGATAGCGCTACGCGTGCCTTGCTCACGCGCTATATATCTGACGTAGCAAACCCGCGTAATGCTAGCCGAGATAATTATATTAATTGGAGTGGCGAGAGAGTCAGCCTCCCCATAATCGCGTAAAGATTCATGGCGATGCAGCGATAAATCAGTCGTCAGGCTATCGTCTGTTGGAAAAAGACGGCGTTGTATTGTGTATAGTTGACCATGGTCTTGGTCCATGCCCATCGAAACGCATTTCCTCTCGCGACAATTCCGAATATGCGATTCCTCAAAGTACAACCCACCTAAGTTCTTTATCACGGCTTGGGTTTGGTTCCTTTAGCTCCTTTCTTCGTTCCGCCACCACGGCTCAATGCCAATAGGACGTTTGATTAATTGATAGGTAGGGTGGAGAGAATTAACCCGTTAAAAGTCAAAGAGCGAACCTCGCTGACATTGATGGATTATCGGTATATTTTAATGAGAATTTGCTGCAATTCTTATAGTTCTAGCGACAGCAAAGTCTTTCCTATGGCCGTGGCACCTTTTCACCTCGTCTTCGCGAGCTTTTACCACAGAGCCAAGTTTCTGCGCGGATCCATAACCCGGCTGAGTGTCCGAGTCCAATGGCCCATTGATAGCATTGGCAAAGTTAAGCGAGGGTTATCGCAGGCAGTTGGCACTCGACCCGCGTTTTCCTCGAGTTAAGATCCTCTCTGCAGATGTCGCAAGAGTCATCGTCGCGTCACGCAGTCCCTTTTTATATTTCGCTTTTTTTCTCTCTTCTTTTTTCCTTTTTTTTCTTCATACGCTATTAAACATCTCCCGTAGGGGCTGCTGTCCGGGTTCTGACTTTACCCGGCAGTTCGGACGTGCAACCGCCAAGAAGTCGAAATTCTGTAATGACGTCCGAAGGGGCGCGTGTCGCTTTAACGATCGCCGTTGGTGAATTGGGGTCGGAGGGAGAAGAGAGTAGATAAAAAAAGCCGGGGACGAGAAAGGCTGACCGATCTGTTGGATTTGCATTGGCAAAGGGTCGAGGACCGGTGAGAGGAAACGTCGGGGAAGTTCGGATGAGCCAATTCGAGCCAGCATCCCGTGTTTTTATCCTCTGCGCCTTGTGACGTCGCAATATTCATCGCTAAATGGGAATTTTTAGTCGGGCAGTGTAATGGGACGGCTGGATAATGGCGCTAGGTGGGGGGGGGGGTTTGAAGAGAAAGCTTATGTACTAATCATCTGGTGTTAGATAAATAGCCTGACACGGTTTTTGGTAGGTGAGAGGTCGGAATTTTGCATAGTCCGCCGCTGATTTCTGTTGGTTGATTTTTTGCTAATCGAGGGTCTGTCGTTAATCGGCTCTCGCTTACGTTTTCTCCATGAATGTGCTTGGCTCGCACGAGTCCCCCCCCCCTTCATCCTCAGCACGACCGGCGGACGATTTATGGGACCAGTGACACCCAGCGACGAGTAAAAAGTCGATCGTTTGCGCGTAACGATAAAGATAAATCCGCGCACGCGACGAACGGTGTTTGGCTAAAAGTTGAGGCCGCGCGCGCGCGTTCACCGAGACATAGTTCCAACCTCCTCGCCATATCGTAAATCACGAGCGTTTATTTGCCGCACGCGGATTAAATGAGATTCGACAATGCTGAAAGAAAAGTGCAGAGGTGACCAAAGCGTTGACTCGTTGGGGCGTCAATGTGGGCGGTGAGAATCCGCTTTGACAGTGTTGTACGGTATGTAGACATCCGTTGACAGTATAAATCAATTTCATGGCGAGAGGAGGGTGCTTATATGCGGTTATAATATGGCTTACCTCTCGATTCAAAGAGGATATCGGCACTCACGTACTTGAGTGTATTGAAGCGGTTGGCGGTGGATGTTTTGATTTTGGCTAGGGACTGGTTGCCCGGCCAGGGGGTGGGGGCACGCACATAGAGATTTGTGCAATGCCTTGGATCATGGCGGTGACATATTAAAACTGCAAAACAAGATATTGCCATTTTACGATTTGCCGTCAAATGTTGTAAATCGGATGAATCGAAGCAACTGTGCACGAGCGAATAATGCGAATAATGGCTACGCTCTGACAAAATCATAAATAAAACAATATAATTTTATTATTGCATTAATGAATAAGTGCCAGCGGCTGATAACTAATAATGTTAAAGTAATGCATTCGTAATGCATAAGTAAAAATGAAATGTCGACTTATGTAAATTAACCTGTAAGAATCTGGAGAAGGTGAAATATTACGGTAATGTTATTTAAATGCGTTATTCAACATGGGCAAGCTCGATTCTTGAAAGCCGATTATACATTCGAGTGTAATCGAGTGCAATCGAAGACAATTATTGAAAGTCCGACATGAAATAGGTAGACGGTGATGCATCGAAAATTTTATGGAATAATATTCTAAAGGAAAGGAGAGCTGAATCAAGTGGCTATAATGATTACAATGGCAAACTTGAAAAAGCGCGCTCGAGGGTCACGTATTTTTCTAGCTAGTCCTTCTTTTACAAGGAAATTCTCGGATAAAACGAAGAAAAGGGAGAGCGAGCGATTCTCTTAAAGCGAGACATCGCAGTGCAGGGGCAAGGATGGGAGACTGCAGAGATCGACAATGTGATTCCACCTCGCACGAACAATGACGTTCGTGCGTAATAACATTTTCCTCATCTCAATAACGATGAGGGGGAGAGGAACCGTGGAAGAGTGGACGGTACGTTGAGGGGGAGGGAGGGACATAAAGACATAGAGAGAGAGAGAGGAGGGGGGCGAACGAGAGAGTTATGGTTGTGGCTTTAGTGTGCGGGGGGGGGGGGCT
>NW_011948419.1:1675182-1678811 GCF_000503995.2 Ceratosolen solmsi marchali | reverse complement strand
TGTGTGTGTGTGTGTGTGTGTGTGTGTATGTATGAGAGAGAGAGAGAGAGAGAGAGAGAGAGAGAGAGGAGATAGAGAAAGAAAGGCTGAAATTGTCCAACGGATCGATGCATCCGCAGCGTCGGACGGAATAACTGTCCCAGCGGACTCCGCCAGTACGCGGATAACACATGTGCGCGCGCGCGCGCGCGCACGCATACACAGGCATTTGTTCGGGCGCGCGTAAGAAAAACCGAGCGACGGAGGGTGCACGTACACACACGTGGGAGGATGAGCGCAGGCTCGGTTGGTGGGGGCCAGTCGGCCACACGGTGGAGAGGGGAAAGGCCGCTTGCTCTCGCTCGCATGTAATAATCTCTCTCTCGCTTGTTGGTTCCCTCGCTCCCTCGCTCGCTTACTCCGTTCGTTCGTGCGCTCCCTCCCTCGATTTGCTCTCGGCTCGACGGAGGAAGACGAGAGAGCGCAGGAGCCGCCGCAGCCGGCGTCTCTCCTCGCCGGAGAAAAGCCCTCGGGGTGGGGGTTGGAGGGAGAGCGCGGCTGTCGGGTGGGAGAGAGATGATGAGCTGCCGGGCGGCAGGTTGAGAGAAATTGCCAGGAGAGTCACTTCTCCACGGTGAGCCGGAGCGTCGAGACACGGAACTCGACATACGTACTTACGCGCAGTGCGACGCGACAATACTCCCTACCGGGACCAAAGCCACATAAGCACACGCAACGTTAACTTCGTTGACTTCGTTGACTTCGTTGACGTCGTTGTCGTCGTCTTCGTCTTCGTCTTCGTCATCGTCTTCGTCTTGATCGTAGTCGTTGCCGTTGTAATTGCCATTATCATTAAACATTATCAGCGAGTGCGCGGCAGTGGAAGCGAGTGCTACGCTACTCTTAGTGCGATTAATCCTTGATTGATTGGGAAGTGCGAGATGGATACGAGCGAAGCCGGAGCGGCCATGCTCACAGCCACCGAGTGATACGCGTTTCCACGAGTCGTCCTGGACAGGCATGGATTTCTCCGTGAAAGGTGAGTCAAGGTGGCCTTCGTCCGTCTCGGAGCGCAAGCTCCGATTATCCTCGGCTTATCTTTAACGCGATACGACGACGATTCGGCCTCGGCAGTTACTCTTGCCCGTCGTCGGTCCATTTCCCGACTGCCGTAAGCGACATCGCGACAATCTCTGGACACGAACCTCTTCCTCTTAATCCCATGTTGGGCAGGTTCTGCTCGCGACAAATCAAGTTCCTTTCGAACGTAGAGCTTCGAGTCGATCGGATGATTTCGTATATGAATCGACCAAGGAGTGAGAGTTCCCGAGTCTTGCCTAGGTAAAGTCCCCACCTGCTAGTGCCCAATTGCTGCGAATCATATGTGGCGAATAGGAAAGAGCCGACGAAGAATGTCTGCTTGGTTTCCCCGTGGAGGTGCATATTGCCCGCGGCGACGCGCGCAACCGCCGCACGATAATTCACCCGCTCTTATGAATAATTAGCTTTTAAGGGAGGGAGTGCGGCGGCCGGATGTGTGCATGTGCATGCCTGCTAGAGTTAGTGAGTCAGTGTGCGAGCGAGAGAGTGAGTGTGAGGGAGAGATTTGGGGAGAGGGGGGGGGGTTTATCGATGATGGAGTAGTGGCAGGTACGAGGCAGGGGGAAGTGGGTGGATAGAAGCCCAAAAGTCATACGCGCGAGTAATGGGAATTCAGCGGGTATCGGTCATTCCGAATTTTTTCCAACCTTGGGATTGTCAATCGGCGCTGATATTCCGAGTGGACGTCTACCAACGCCAGTCGTAGCTGGTCTTTTAAACAAATTTCCCGCTCGAAATCCAGTCGTATTTGACTTTACCGAGTTTTAAGGTCAATTGATTTTCCGCACACTTGAGCACACGCTGCTGCTTGTCGAGAAATTATTTATAATCTCCGAACATTCCGTCGTTGTGCTTTTAATATCGTTAATTTCCAATGGGAACGGGCTTGGTTGGATATTTCCGAGAGCGATGAGGCGATGATGTTTGACGCGTAATGGAGGCTCAGGATGCATTATCGAGGTTAGAGCGATTGGAGCGACGGTCCTTCGCGAAATAATGCCCCGGAGACTTGCAGGGATCGGTTGAGGCGTTGGGAATTCATCGAGGCACGGCGCACGGCGACGTCAAGCGGAGGCGCGGAAGTCTATCTCGAAAATTTTATCTCGGCATCGCTCTCGTCGCATCGTTGAAATTGGCTCGATCGTTGTGTAAATAGCCAGGCGGGCAAAGGTAGAAGAAAACACGACGTCGATAAATCGTTTATAGCCGTCTTCATCATCGAGTTATCGGGTCGGCGATTAGCGCACTCGAAAATCCGAGCCTCTCGTGTATTACGCGCGCGCGCACGTAAGATAAAAGTCGAGAGAGAAAAAATGAGAACAACGAATATCACCGCTGGTAATAAGAGGAACGATGCACTAGTCCTTGGCGCGTTCTCGCTCCTCCCCCCAACCCCACCGTACTACGCCGCTTCGGCACCCTCGGCCCTTCTCGTACGACACCCCTCCGTCCGCGTTATCCGCGATAACATTTCGCAGCAACGAAGCCTTCTCCTCGCGCTAATCACAGCCTCTTAGCCTCAGCGCTAATCTCTGTCTCTCTCTCTCGCGCTCTCTCTCTCTCTCTCTCTCTCTCTCTCTCTCTCTCTCTCTCTCTCTCTGTTTGTTTTTGTTTTTTTTTCTTACAACAATGCCCTACGCCCCCGCCCTCGCCAGTCACCGTCAACCTATTCGACGCTCGTCTCGGCTCTATGATTAACGAGCGGAAGTCGCGTAGCGCGAAGGCGAGTGGCAGGAGAGCGAGAGCGAGACAAAGAGATATGCGATGATAATCCAGATGAGAGGAAAGACAAAAGGTTTCGTGACCAAGTGTGCTTGTGTGTGCGTGTTTGGCGAGCGACGTCGGCCAACGCAACGCGAGACGCGTGATTCCGAATTCGGTTGACGTTGCACAAGTGGAGCTTGCGACCGTTGACGATGAACGTTCGTTCTCCTTTCTTCTCATCTCGTATCCGCGATCGAGGAAATGCAATTTTTCCTCCACTCGGCAATGCATTGTAATTTAGCAGTTCGACACACTAATGGCAATGGGGAAAATTAGCAGTAATCTCTTAACGTTGAAGAGTCAGGGAAGTTGGTAAAGGAATTTAGCTTCGGCAATGCCGTGGCCAGCTTCAACTGTCGCTCCTATTGATATTTCCCTAGAGAGTGTTTGTGCGTACGCGCGTGTGTGAAAGAACGAGCGAGAGAGAAAAGCACGGCCTTTTGCGTCTGGCTGACGTAAGTAAGAACCTCGTAGAATTTCGTCTCCTCCTCCTCGCCTCCCCCCCCCCCTCCCCTCCCACCCGTGGCGTTTGGCAAACAGTAGTCCGAGATAAGAGTTCGTTTTGTGCCGTCGAGCCTTTATCGCGTTCCTCGTCTTCCTTTCCCAGTCCCATCGAAAATCTCGGCGTCCCGTGTTTTTGTCGCGCGTCTTGGACGCTGCGACGCGCCTTACACGAGATACGAGAAATGTAAGCAAACACACGTTGTCGTAGCTTGTGTGTATATCGATACATCGGCAATCACTCGGACTCCTCTACCACCCCCCCCCCCCCCCACCCCACCCCC
>NW_011948419.1:1674013-1675120 GCF_000503995.2 Ceratosolen solmsi marchali | reverse complement strand
ACCCCCCGCCCCCCCCCCCCCCCCCCCCCCCAACAACCCCCCCCCTCCCCGTCATGCCCCAGCCGCTCGGCTCCCCGTTCCATTTTCCCCCGAACAGCAGCAACGGACACTCGGCGTCGATCGCCGCGGGGATTTTCGACGAGATGCCGATCGCGTCCTTGTCGGATCTGCGCGTCGTTTGTCGGATGCGTGCGCGCAAAGCCCGCGGCGATCGTTGAACCTGGTGCGTGATTGGAGATGAAATCATCGTTCGCTCAGACTTGTTGGGTGAACAAACTTTGTGTCCGACGAGCCGTAGATTTGATTTTCCGCGCTGGTAATAGGGATTCTTCTGCGCGACTCGAGCGACAAACGCTTATTTCATCATCTTATTACCCCGTTTATTATATGGGTACGTACATGAAGAAAAATGGAACGTTGATCGCTGATTTTTGTTTAACGTTAATTTTTCTTTCTTCATTTTTTGTCTCATTTGTTTATTATTGGTCGCGGAAGTTGGATGGTTTAGCGACTGTTTACACTACTTTCTCGAATGAACAACGAGCGACAATAGATTGAGAATAGATATGCCGCCGCCACTCTACGGGCGACGATGTCACCGAGCAGCTTCAAACATTAAATGCACCATTGTGAAAATCTCCATTTTAAGTGTAAGACAGGTCGGACGGTGCGGAAAGAGGTGGCGCGCGCCTATGTGTTCGAGTGGCGCGAAGAGAGGACGGGGCGGGGGGACGGTTCCATCGAAGGGAACTCCTCCGTAGCGGTCGATGCACAAATGGCGTTGTTCGATCCGTCCTCTCGCTTTGTCCGCTTCGCTCTCTTCACTCCTACTCTCCGTCCCACTCTCGGGATATCGTCTCGTTCATTGGTAATTTCGTGGGTAATTTTCATAATTCGCTATTGAGAAGTTTCGAGTTATGAGCACGAGGCTGTTTGCTCGCACCGACGATGATGGATGGCTTCATAATTCCAAATTGTCCCTTTACAACCTCTATTGCTTTACTACACGATGATTATTATAAAATTAGCCAAGTGTCGCTCGGGAAGCTACATAATAAATTGTTACGTCGTTACGAAAACCGGAACTACCAGCTCGCTAAAACGACC
>NW_011948419.1:1671632-1673791 GCF_000503995.2 Ceratosolen solmsi marchali | reverse complement strand
GGGGTGGGGGGTAGGGGGAGAGTATCGGGGCGTGGCCGCGCCCCGAAAAGCCATCGTTCCGAGCCACCCACTGGCTTTTCCTCGACGATCGATCGTCCACGGGTGGCTGAGGGGTGGTGATGGTCGGTAGGGGACGGGGCCTCGGCGAGGACGGAAAAGCCGTTGTACGTTATTTAACCGTGAGACGGGCCTTTCGCTCGACTGTCCAACCTGTCCTCCACCTGGCGATCTTTACCGCTACGAACGACGGCATGGAGATATCGCCGTGGTGACGGTGTACAACGAGATCGGTGCAAGTGTAGCGTGCACAGGGGGTAGCCAAACCAGTATCGAGCCTCGGCAACTCGTTTCCCGCCACGCATCTCGCGATAGATAGATAGATAGATAGATAGATAGATAGATAGATAGATAGATAGATAGATAGATAGATAGATAGATAGATAGATAGATAGATAGATAGATAGATAGATAGATAGATAGATAGATAGATAGATAGATAGATAGATAGATAGATAGATAGATAGATAGATAGATAGATAGATAGATAGATAGATAGATAGATAGATAGATAGATAGATAGATAGATAGATAGATAGATAGATAGATAGATAGAGAGAGAGTGAGTAAGCGAGTGAGGTGAGTGAGGTGAGTGAGTGCTGGAGAATAGATGGGGACACGCGCCTGTTTACAAACATCAGAGGCTGACGAGATAGATGAGCCTGACCCTCTCTCTCTCTCTCTCTCTCTCTCTCTCTCTCTCTCGCTTTCCCTCCGGAGATAGATGGACTCGTCCGATGAGTCGGTGGGCCGATTGTGAAACGAGCCGAGACACCTGCGCCGCCGTTCTTTGTTCCACGGTCGCATTATCGAGCCCAATGGAGAAATCGTCGATGTCGCTGATGCTGGAGTTGACGATTCGGATTCTGCTGACTCGAGAATTGCTCAATTTTTCAGCAGCCGTGGCGTGGGGCGGCGGTGAGGCGGAGAAAGTGTAGGAGGAACGAGCTCGAGTCTCGTGGCCGCAAAGCTCCCCAAGTAGAAATGTAGAATTGTGACTTTGGGCGTATATGCGTGCGTGGACGTAGAGACCGACACGGCGTTGAAATACAAAAATCGTTAATGGATCGGCTGATTCGCGAACCCGGATGCTCTTAAATGCCGATAAATCGAAAGGCTCGAGGCACGCGCGAATGCGAAAGCGGCGTTTTATCTACTTTATTGCATTATTCATGTAATGGCCCAGCCCCTTGACGCCTCTTGTGTCTCCAGTCGTGCGCGCTGCATTATAAAAAATAGAATCACCGAGTGCGTGGAAAATCTGCAAAACCAAGAAGTAGTTGTGCTGGTCGGTCGGCTATATCCACGGTGGCGAAGGTAGTGCTGGTGGTGGCGGCGAAGGTGGAGGTGGAGGTGGTGGTGGTGGCGGTGGCGGTGGTGGCGACTACGACGACGACGATGACGACGGCGACGGCAGCGGTGGCGGCAGTAGCGTTACTGCAATTTCGTCGCAATTAGTTCCGTAAGGAAGGAGTTGGGCGATCGATAGCAGAAGCGATGCATCTCTAGCGCGATCGCATAAAAGCTTAAAGGAGGATGGATGGGCTGCTCTACATAGCCATCTTCGTCATCATTGCGGCGAAATTGAAAATAAAATTTAAAGCACCGCGTGCTAGAGGAGTGAATAATAGGAAGGCGCGCATTCGACAAGCGAGGAAAGCTTCGCAAGCTCTAGGGCATCGTCGCGCGTCACTCTCTCTCTCTCTCTCTCTCTCTCTCTCTCTCTCACGCTCACTCTCCACTCCCCGACCCTATAGAACAATTCTACGACTTACACCGTTTGGCCACGTAAGCGCAGAATCGATGTGTGCGAGACTGGGGGACAAAAAAGAAAGAAAAGGAGCAACGCCGGACTTTTCCGCGGCCCCCTTTTCCTTAGGTACTCTCGTGCAAGTCGCTTTTCTCCCGGCTGACCTTTCTCCTATTCTTATTCTTATACACGCATATTTTAAGTCACTTCTTCTGACATTCTTTCTACAGCTTTAGTTTTCTTTTCTCTATTCTGACGCTACTCACTACTCTGACGTATAACCTTGTTTTATATTTATTTATTTATATTTATATTGTTATTGTTTTTTTTTTTCTTTTAATACGACAGGGAA
>NW_011948419.1:1665100-1671542 GCF_000503995.2 Ceratosolen solmsi marchali | reverse complement strand
GTTGTCGAGTTTCACAGTTTAAATAAGTAATATGATAATTAATTTTAGAATCTCTTCTGTTCACTTTTAAAATGCCAACTTAATAAAATTGCCTCTTTGAGTTATGTTAATTAAACGTTATTTATGTGCTCTCCGTTCTTTATTTATAAAATTCAAAGTTTATATACCGAGCGTCGGAATTCAAATGCCTTTAGTTAAGAAGGAAAGCTAAATAAATTATCCTACCTCGATTATGTATTTATTCTTCGGCAATTTATTTATATTCTTTATACGTATTTATAAAAAGTTTATTCAAATATTTCTTTACAATGTGATACAATATTACTCGAATGAAAGATAATCTCACGTTATTCATTGAAGATTCTCATATTAAAATGGTCATAAAACGAGTAAATATTGTTATATAATCTTAGGCAAACTAAAATAATGTTTAAATACTGTAAGTCTAAACACAATATATCCCAACATTATTAGATTACATATACAATGAAAATTTCTCGTCTTTTTTTATAAACTGACTTTTCAATGTATAATGGCCTCCCAGAATAATGAATTACATTTGTTATTAAATTTTTTTTTTTTTTTAAACAATTATATATAATTCAAATATTCTTATCTTTCAAGTCATTCGTCATCTTTAACTCTCATCTTGACTTTTATTATCCTTTTCTTTCAATAAATTAAACCTCCGCGATGAAGGTTCCACTTTCATTTTGCGCATCGCCTCGTTCGATCCTTGTTCACGGAAATTTTCTTTCACGGCCTTTTCTGCTTGAAAGCAATCGATAAATGCAGATAAAATCTATTATTGGGATTGTACCGTATTGTGTGTATTTTGCACCCTGTGCCCACGCAATACCCGTAAAATATAAAATAAATGGAAAATATGTATGTACAACTGCAATTGGTTGTAGTAATTTTTTTTTTTTTTTTTTTTTTTTTTTTTTTTTTTTTATTTTTTTTTTTTATCAGTTACTGTATAAACCGTTCGTAAACTGCAAAGTGAGTAATTTCGTTATAATTCAATAACTCAGTAGTTTTTTTTTATGGTTTTTCTAATTTATTTCATTCGGAACGCGAAATAAATTTTTCATCGAAAACCAATACTATGCAGCTACGTTCGCTAAGCGATTTTCCATATCTTTATATTTTCTGTTTGAGATGTACAAATACATTTGATATATTCGATACGAATTATTACTTGCTAGTTATAAAGGTCAAAAAGATATTTTAAGCGCTCTGGAACAGTTAGTTGTATGTCATCGGTCAATAAGCCAACTCTGTCCGTGCGATCATAGCATATCTCTCTCTCTCTCTATCTCTCTCTCTCTCTCTCTCTCTCTCTCTCTCTCTCTATCTCTCTCTTCATTGTTGTTTAATATCATGCTTTATAGTCAAATACGATTTTACTAAAATTTCACGTAAATGAGCTACATGAACGTATAATTTTTGCTGATTGATGATTAACAATATTTCTTTACACATTTTAACTGCATATGTTACACGATCATAATTTCTCTCCACTTTTTTGCAATAGCGTTAACAGTTTACGATAATTGATGTACAATCATATATATATATATATATATATATATACATCATAATTAAAATTCATTTAAAGTTCAAATTGTTTTTTATTACATGTTATATTGAATAAAATGTTATTTTCGTAATCTGTTAACTTTTAATTGAAAAATATTATGATCTCATACTTAGTGAAAGAAATATTATTATTCATACTTCCGCTCATTGAAGCGTCATTAATGCCACTTTAATGCAAAATCGATATGTCCATAATTTGTTTTTGAAAAGTTATCTATGTCAAAGTCCGAGTCGGGGAACTGGAGCTACACTCTACTTTCTCAATTGGAAAAATAATTATATTTTGTGTACGATGAAATTATATGTTTGCAAGACAAAAATCTTATTCTAAACGTTCTTTATGTTCCTTCTCATTTGAGACATACTACGACTAATAATAATCAATGGAACAGATAATAAATTTAAAAAGATTTAATTTCAATTACAAATTTCTTTACTGTATTTGCTACTATTCTTTTTGATTCTAATGTGTAGGGCATTTGAAATTCGTTAATATCGTCATTGCGTTACAATAAACGGGCAATTACCGATTTTTTTCTTCTTCTTTTTTTATTTTTTATATAGCTCCATTAGCTGAAACGTCTATGCTTATGATGTTTATTATTGTGATCGAAGATACTTTCTCTCTCTCTCTCTCTCTCTCTCTCTCTCTCTCTCTCTCTCTCTCTCTCTCTGCGTGTGTGCAAAGGTCGACGGAAAATGTATTTTATCATACACAACAATTATTGGACAATAAAATTGATGGCTGCACTTATCATTACCCTAGATATAACAGTCATTCTTATATTGTTTCAACATTTTGAAGAAAAATAATTAAGCTAATTAAGTTTTACGTAAGTTAAAATTTATCACCGTTTTGACCAAGTATACCCAATATAAATAATTAAATATGCATGACTGTCGCGACGGCCCTCGGTGATACTTCTACTTACAGACAATCCGAATCCGCGTGTATGCACGAGTGAGTAGAGAGAGAGAGAGAGAGAGAGAGAGAGAGAGAGAGAAAGCATCTTGGGTAGTGGTACTGCGAAGAGCCGTCCGGTGGCGCCGATGCTCGGTGTATCGAACATACTGCACTTGCAATGCAGTAAGCTATGTCACGCCGAGAAGTGGGCACTATACTCTCCAACGTTCTTTTGCCTCTTTCCAATTTTACGAATGCACCACCCTCTCTTAAAGATTATTTGACAGCCAAGGCTCTTTGGGCTACAATCGACACGTCCTCGATCCGGGCAATAGCTGCTATGCGCGCGCCATTCCAGTTGGCTCTCACCTTTTTGCTCTCCCGTAACCACCTACGTCGCCCTCGTTCCCCCAATGACTATTACTATTGTTTCCACCACCACTACAACAACAACAACTACTACTACTACTACTACTACTACTACTACTACTACTACTACTACTACTACTACTACTACTACTACTACTACTACTACTACTACTACTACTACTACTACTACTACTACTACTACTACTACTACTACTACTACTACTACTACTACTACTACTACTACTACTACTACTACTACTACTACTACTACTACTACTACTACTACTACTACTACTACTACTACTACTACTACTACTACTACTACTACTACTACTACTACTACTACTACTACTACTACTACTACTACTACTACTACTACTACTACTACTACTACTACTACTACTACTACTACTACTACTACTACTACTACTACTACTACTACTACTACTACTACTACTACTACTACTACTACTACTACTACTACTACTACTACTACTACTACTACTACTACTACTACTACTACTACTACTACTACTACTACTACTACTACTACTACTACTACTACTACTACTACTACTACTACTACTACTACTACTACTACTACTACTACTACTACTACTACTACTACTACTACTACTACTATCGCTATCACTACACCACTACAATTACTACTGTCGCCACTACTACTACTACCAATACCATTACCATTATTACCACTGCAATATTACGATTATTGCATTTATTGCTACTATTACTTCTTGAACTATCCTTTTCTCTCTCTCACTCTCTCTCTCTCTCTCTCTCTCTCTGTCTCTGCTTTCGCCTAGTAGCAACTCTCTATACCTAGGCTCAATGCCATGGTGACGTTTTCTTTTCCCCGCTGCATTCTCTTCCCCCTCTTTCTCGCGCTATCTTTATCTGTCGAGTCTCGCCCCCGCTCTGGATGCTGCGCTGGAACAGCGGGGGCGTAGCCTCACTCGCGATCTGTCATTGGTCGGAACCCTACTCTCGGCGAGCATCTCCTGGGTCGACCCCCTCCCTTGGCCAATCAGTTTCCAACACAAATGGCGCGCGCCGCGATCATCTGCCCTTTCTCTCTCTGTCTCTCTCTCTCTCTCTCTCTCTCTCTCTCTCTCTCTCTCTCTCTCTATCTATCTCACTGCAGCCGTACGTCATACTCTAGAACATGTAGGCTTGGCCGAGCACGGATCTCGTAGAAATAATTGCAGCTATTTATCCTGCCATTATCATGCGATAATGAGCGGGAGATGCTCGATCGTCTAACCATTCTTCTTCCTTCCTTTCTTAAGGTGTATTCAAAATTAGAGAAGATTGTAGCGGAAAGTGGAGAAGCAGTTTCTTTAAATGAAATCCTTATTTCCTCTCTTTATTTTGTTTTTATTTTGTTTTGTTTTTTTTTGTTTTTGTCAAAACGAGTCGAATAAATGACAACGTCCGAGGTGTCAACGGAGGCAACATTAGAATTACAAACCACAAGTTATCCTATACGCGAACGCTGTGTTTGTCTCGAAGAATGCAACGTGTGCTCTCCAGGCGGAAAGCGTTTCCAATGAAAGGAGAGAGAGGGAGAGGGGGGATAATGAGCAACGCGCCAGCCACCCCGCACAAAGCGAGAGAAAAGGCAGAGGAAACGGACGTGCCATTCGCTTGTTTATACAAAAACTCGCATCTCGCAGAGCCGTTCGGTTGATCTTGGTGCGCTTGAAAAAAAAAAAAAAAAAAAAATGTAAAGAAAAAGATTGAATGAGAGAAAGAGAAGAAGAATAGGCGATATTGAATCATCGCCGATCCTCAGGAGGACAACGTATGCACGATGCTAATGAAGCCCAACGAGATGCTCTTGTTTTGTCTGCATTTGTCTGCGTCCATGCGAATCGGCGCAGTAGATCAATAATGAGGGCGACTAGTGCGCCAATGCGTATTTTTCTTTTCCTACTCGAATCCGGGAGTGGATGATTTTCTCACTATTTATGGTTGAGCGTTCGTTATCCTGGGTAGGAGACTCGTCCATCATTTTCTATGAAAAACTAAGCAATATGCTTGCTTTTGCCGTCTCTCATTATTTTTCATTTTCCCCAAAGTCTACGGCACTTAAAGGATATAGTGCAATTGCCGAGCGATTTTAATCGCGCTTTTCAATAACAAATTGTTTTGCGGTTTCTTTGAGTAAATTGCTCCACCCATTGTTGCGGAGAGCAAATCGCTATGTCAAAATATTGTTTTGTCCCGATAATGCTATTAGAGCGTGCGATAACGAGTCAAAGAGTTTTTCAAACATTCGCCTAGCGTCGCGATTCATCTCTCATTACCCTGCTACATCGACGCAACTGTAAGTTAAAAGGTTGGCAGCGCTACATCGATGCAAATGTGCAGTAGCGAGACAATCGTTAAATTATCTTGTATTACATTATGAATTAATGTAACACGAGCAATAGTGCAAAATTCATATTACGCCGAGAGGAGAATATTTGAAATGTACATTAGAATAACAGTGTTCAACACATTTAATATTAATGCCAAGCAGAGTAACGATAATGACTTATAATATTATTTAAACAAACTTGGTTCGGCTGATTAAGACTTTTAATTTATTTAATTTGAGGCTTATCTAAATGTATCATCGTACATTTGGTACTTTAGGTAGGAAAACCGGTTTCATTTTCATGACATTATTTCCTACGTATAAATAATTTTTTAACCATTTTAAATAATTTCGACGCATGTGCGCACATCTATCTATATATGCGTGTTAAGACATTATTACAGACTAGCTTGTTTAATTTTTAACTTTTCACTCGTACTGTTTTCCAAAGTTTTGCTTTTCAATAGACGACAGTGGTTTCCTATGCATATTTTACGCGCGCGCACACGCACACACACACACACACAAACACACAGACAGACAAACAGACAGACATACAAAAAATAACCAATGGAAAAAAGAAAAAAAAAGAACGGGATATTTTACCTTGTACTTGCAAAGACCTCGGCCATCTCGTACGTACATTGTCTTCCTACATTGGGCTCCGAACTGGATCGTCGGAGCTTCTCGTCGAAATTAAAAAAATAAGCTCGATTTAATGTTGTGCATGCCTTGATCGTGTGCAAATTGTACAAACTTAAGTTGAATCTGCGAAAATGTAGGCCTCGACGTTTGAAAATCGTATACAAAAGATAAAAAATAGAAATAAAGGAAATTGCAAAGCAGACTTAAGAATGCAAATGTATAACATCCGCCGAGTGTAGAAAAAGGCAAACATCAGCGACTCACTCAGTCTGATAACCAAATGGATACCAAACCTACTTCAATCACACACGATCTCTCTCTCTCTCTCTCTCTCTTTCTCTCTCTTTCTTTCACGCAATTTTTCAATCTCTCAATCTCTTAAAAATAATTACTAATCTCGCACATGCAAACGGATTAGTCCTGAATGTCTCGGGAACGCTGACTGGATGACGGCAACGACACTCGACGACGTCTATCGTAATCGCGCGTGTGCAATTCTTTAATTTACGCATCGCTCTCGAAGACAATGGCGAGTTCGA
>NW_011948419.1:1662137-1665090 GCF_000503995.2 Ceratosolen solmsi marchali | reverse complement strand
GGCATCGGCACATTAAAAGGGGGCCAAAGTGCAAAGTGCCGCGCCCGCTAGTCGGCTACTCACGTAGCTACGGATCGCCTCGCTTTCCCGGAAACCCGCTCGATCGATCCTCTTTATCGGGACGGAGCGAATCGGCCATGAACCAGTGGCAGGTCGCGCGGCCCCGAGAGGAAGGGGCGCGAGCCGCAAGTCCGCGCTATAAGATAAACCGTCCTCCGCGTCTCCGTCTCCGGCTCCGGCTCCGGCTCTCGAGCTAAGGCTTCTCTCGACCGCCTCGCTCTCCCTCGTTTTTCACTTCGTGGACTTCCGTCCCAGGGCCGACGCGCGCACTCCGTCTCTCTTAGTCCTCCTTCCCACCCCGTTAAACCGCGGCCCCGCGCCCCGTCATCATCACCTACGGCAGCGGCGTCCGCGGCGACGTTCATCGATTTACCGTGGGTGCGGGCGCGTGCGCGCCTCGTCTTCTCGGTGCTGTTTCTGAGGATTTACGTCTCGGTCGGGCGTCGGACGTAGCGCTCGAGCGAACGGTCGCCGACATTTTTATCCGAGTCCGAGACAGAGCCCGATTATTTATCCGCTCTAGCTTGGGAAACTGGTGCTTCGCTTCCTGCTGCGTCTTGTAGCGCCCGGGCCGCTTGCCTTTCCCGCCGCCTGCGGTTCGCCAGACTAGACCGGCGATAAACCACGGACTACAAAGTGCCTCGGCTGGCTGGAAATAGCGACGCGATTAAGGCTCGGTATGTTGGCCGATAAGCCCCCCCCCCTCCCCCCGAGTGGGGGGGGGCACATCGCGATCAATACGAGCGTCGCGAGGAAGGCAAAGTGCCCACGAATAGGCGCGAACGAACGTTCGCACCCATCTCGTACGAAAGAATCGCCGTCGTTGTCGCGCAATTTCGTTGCTCTCGCAACCCGACACGTACGCGGCGTCGTCTCGCCGTACCCGTCTCGCGAGCCTCGTTACTTTCGCAACACTCGTGGGGGAGGTCCTGCGCTGTTAATGGCGAGTCGTCCGAGGCCGCGTGGAATTCGCAAAGATTTCACGTCTGCACAAAAGGGTTCTCCCCCCGTGCTCTCAATGTTGCGCGTTGCGACAGCGGCGACGTCGACGTTGGGCAAGCGGCGCGTCGCACAACGAAACAAAAAAAAAAAACTTTCTTTTCATATCGCTATTTAAAAGATGGATTAAAAAATGTCAATCAGATATCGCAAAAATACTTGGCCAAACGGTTAACGATCGGCCATCGTACTGTGTGACAAAAGTCAAGGATAATGCAGCTTAATTAGAATACAGCTGAAGGGAGAGAGAGAGAGAGAGAGAGAGAGAGAGAGAGATCAAGTCCACCGATGTACCCCCCTCTCGAGCTCGTCGCCGTCAACGCTCGGCCTCGCGCATTATCTCAACATTCTTAAACGTGAATCGTGGACGCGGCGATCGTCGGCCGTGATATCGCCAGAGGCCGTATTTTTATCGCTGATCTCACCGAGATAAAAACCGTCGAGATTTAGCTCGTCGCCCCGAATAATTTGCCGCGCCCTTGTAAATGCCACTGCCGATAAACGAGGTCCATTTGGGGTGGGCGGGAGAGACAGGTAGCACCGATGGTGATGGTGATGGTGATGGTGGTGGTGGTGGTGGCGGTGGTGGTGGTCGTGGCCGTGGTAGTGGTGGCGCAGGTGGATTAGGGCTCGATCGGAGGTTAAGTAATATTTGCTCGGAGAACGAAAGAGCAGCTGTCGAAGAAAAGCGGCGTTTCGCTTCGGCTGGGATCTACGTCGCGGTGACTTTAGCGATCGATAAAGAAACCTCGATTCTGCGTCCGTAACGCGAGCCGATCCTCGCTCGTCGATACTCGCCATTCCTCGTGTTTCTTCCTACGATAACGCGAACGGGCTATGAGGCGAGAGGAGATTGGGGGTGGGAGGCTCGCTCCGTGGCCTCCTTATCGCAAAGATGATTCGGCGTCCGATATTCGATATCCCGCGAGCGGGGTCTCTCTTCTTCTTCCTTCGTCTCTCTTCCCGGTCGCTTACCTTATTTCTGCTCCTTTTAATACTACCGGGGCGGCCTCGCGTTTCTCATGAGAAACTCCACGGAAGAGGAGCGCAAGCCGCAAACATCCGGCGGACTTCGGATCGGATGCTGCTGCGGTTCTTGGCTTTGGCGTTCTACTCTAGGTGGATTTCGGATAGAGCACGCGACCATGCATTTTAACGCTGCCGCTGCTGCACACAACAATTTTTGTTTCATCGTCTTCTCCATCTTCCTTTTCATTGCCATCTACATTTCCCTTCCTTTTCCCTTTCTTTCTTATATCTACCTATTTTCTCTGAATGCCTATCCATTATTAATCGAGAACATATGATGACGAGGCGCACGTGCTTTACGATGCCAAGATTCTATTGTGACACAATGTTTCTCGCGTAGATGTTCCTGTCGACGGCAATTAAGCAAATTGACCGCTACGCATACGGACGATGTTATTGTAGCGCTATATTCCGGGCGATATAATTATTCAAATAATTACGAGGCTAAAGGATTAACCGTGCATTATTTTGTTACTGTTTTCAGTGACTGCCGAGACTGGACCTGATCAGCGCGACGGCGACAACGAGAGTCAAACGGATGTTGCATCATCACCACTGGTAAGTGTCAAGCGTGCGTCATTTACCTTGAAAATCTGCGCGACAATAAATAACCACGTGAGAATCCGCGCGCGTGTACGTTTGTTTTACTTCTTGAAAACGCAACGTCCCGACACACAGATAAGACGACAATTTTTCTTCTTCTTCTTCTTCTTCATGAATTATTATTATTAGTATTATTATTAGTTTTTTTTTTTTTTTTTTAATTTATATTCCCTATTTTTATATTGTTTCATCTTCTGTAAGCGAGTTCACATGACGAGATAACTCATCGGCAAGTATACTGTAGCGGATGAAAGAATGCCGA
>NW_011948419.1:1628725-1662127 GCF_000503995.2 Ceratosolen solmsi marchali | reverse complement strand
CTTCCTCTTTAAGCATTCGTATGGCTACTACGAAAATCCACGCGTTACATTTACGTAACACGCACCGTAGCTTAAAAATGAATCAGTGTCTCACTTAAGAGTTCCATTCGTTATGATTATCGTTATTCTTGCCGCTTTTTATCTATGCTGGTTGGCTGACTGCCTGGCTGCCTTCCTGTCTGCCCGCTTGGCGGGGTGGCAGAATTCTTAAATATTAGAGACTTCGTCGCAGACGTGGCTTTTGCATAGGCTTCATCGTTCGTTACCTTATCTTTAAAAGTTTACATAGCGCGTCGGACTTTCCCGTGTCCCTTATGGCGACAACCAAATTCCCTTTCAAATCGTCCCTCTCGCAATGCGCGAATTCTGCCCGTAAACTCGAGACGTCCAAGATCGTCCAATAATACGCGAACCAAAAAAAACAACTCAGGTGATTATTACTGCTCGCGTGCGTTCAATCTCTCTCTCTCTCTCTCTCTCTCTCTCTCTCTTATGCACGCACGCACGGACGGACGCATAATGCAGGATCTTTTAAAATTCAAGGTCGAGCAGCCGGAAGGTACACACCCGTGCCCGGCCTGTCCACTCGTACTCGCGAGTTCCCGAGACTTGACGACTCATCTACGAGGCCACAACTCACCCCGCAGCATCAGCGACTGCAGCGGCGAGGAGGTTGACTACGCTTGCGGTGTCTGCCACAAGGTCCTCAGCTCCGCCAGTTCCCTTGACCGTCACGTCCTCGTGCACTCGGGCGAGAGGCCCTTCAAGTGCAAGTACTGCGACATGGCATTCACGACCAACGGTAACATGAACAGGCACTTGCGCACGGCCCACAGGACGCTTTCACCGTCCCACAGCTGCACCGACTCCGAGGGCAGCTGCGACTCGGAGCGGCCGCTCAAGCGCCGACTCATCCAAGAGGAGTACAACAATAACGAGGTTGCTAAGCGCAACTCTCCGGAGCTCGTCGCCGAGCACGGTAAGCGCAAGTGCCCGGATTACGGGGACGAGCTCGACGGCGGCCACCGCAGGCACAAGATACTCCTGGGTAGTGGCCGTGCGGACTTGCGAGGCGGTTACGCCGAGGCAGCCCAGTGCACCTACAGCTGCGCCGTCTGCGGCAGGCAGGATTTCGCAACGAGCGCCCTCCTCGAGGCCCACCTCGAGCGCAGCCACCCGGACGTGCCCGCCAAGTGCGAGAGCTGCAACCTCTCCTTCAAGAACCATCGAGCACTCAATCTCCATCGCTTCATGATACACTTTAGCGAGCACGGGGCCGCGGCGGTAAGCCGCAATCTACGCAACTCCGTCGTCGGCTTCAACGACCTCACCTTCGTCGACTTCTCCTCGGATAAGTTCCCCGCGATAGCCCGGGCTGTCTGCGAGCAGTCGCTGCACCGGCCGGCCTCGGGCGAGACACCGCGTTACCAGTGCTCCAAGTGCCTGCGCGCCTTTCCCTGTCGCTCGGCCCTCGACGCCCACGAGACGGAGTGCGGTCTGCTGCCCCTCGACGCAGCCGGCCGCCGCATTCACGAGGAGCAGCAGTCGACGAGGGACGACTTCTTCGCGGGCCTCGATCTCCAGAACAAGGCGGCCCTCGTCGAAGCTAAGGAGGGCAAGGACCTCGCTGACATACAGAGCATCATCTCCGTGACCTCCGGCCCCATACTCCAGAGCTTCTCGAGGTCGGACGCGAGCACGCCCGACAATTGTAAGATCAAGCAGAGCCTCGGCTCCTCCGGCTCATCCGGCACCCCCTCCTCCGAGTACCACGAGGAGGAGGCTCAGGACGCGTTCGCGGCCGAGTTTCGTAAGATGAAGCTCAAGGGCGAGTTCCCCTGCAGGCTCTGCACCGCCGTGTTTCCCAATCTTCGCGCCCTCAAGGGCCACAATCGCGCTCACATGGGCGTCGGCCCGGGTATGCCCTATCCCTGCAACATGTGCCCCTACAGCAGCACCGACAAGGCCACCCTCGTCAGGCACCTGAGATCGCACAATGGCGACCGACCCTACGAGTGCTCGCTCTGCAATTACGCCTTTACGACGAAGGCCAACTGCGAGAGGCACGTGCGCAATCGCCACGGGAAGCTGTCGCGCGAGGAAATCAAGAGCGTCCTCATCTACCATCCGAGCGAGGACTCCACCAACGACAGCAGCCTCGAGAGGAGCTCACCCCGGGGATTGGCCCGTGACGACATTCGCAAGACTCTCGTCTACTCGAGCGAGCGCGACGATATGGCTACCTTACAGCAACATCAACACCAACAGCAACAGCACCAACAGCTCCATTATTCAGGCGAAATAAGGATCAAGGACGAGGCGAAGTTACGTCAGCCGGGTTTGGCAGGCTTGGCCAGCCTTCATCACGCGGTCGACGTCGGCCACTACGACAAGAGCGGCGACGTGTTCTCGCGGCCGTCGGCCATGCAGCAGCCCCTCGAGCTCACCTACAGGGCCGACGAGCTCGACAAGCCACGGCGAGGTGCTCTCAAAAGCCTCGATGACGACTTAGATTCGAGGTCGTCGGACGGTAGCGTGTCTCTAGTCAGCGAAACCAAAGCGGACGCACACCAAAGAATCCAGGCCAGCCCAATGGACTTGAAAAAGTCGAACGGCAACGATATATCGCTCGTGGATGGGGATGCCGAGGCCGAGGACGCGCCCCTCGATCTCACCATGGACGTACTCGATTTGAGTAAGAAAGCCGCGGCTGCGGCCGCCGTAGCCGCGGCCATAAAGGACAGCGAGACCGCCGGCGTCGGCGTCGGCATTGGCATCGGTGGCGCTGGTGATATTAATGGTAACGCCGAGGACCTCAGCGGCAATCACAAGGACTTGTACAACACGACCAATCAGCTGCTGCTTACCCAAGCACTGCTCAAGGCCGGCCAAGTGGGCGCCGCCCAACCGTCGTCCCTCGAGACTTTTTATGCGAACGCCCACATGATTTACCGGAACTTTGGGACATTCTCGGGCGTCGGTGCCGGCATCCTCCAGCCCTACCTATTTAATCCTCACCTCTTTAGCCAGGACTTCGCGATGAAAGAGCGGCTGCAGAAGGAGCTCGTCCGGGGCCTCCAGACGAGCGGCGGCAGCCTCGTGGAGCCACCGGCCCCCGGCTACGTTGCAGCCTTCCCCCCGCCGCGAAACCCTCCGCCCACTCACAGCGCCAGCGAGCCGAGCGACTACCCGAGTATGCTGCCCTCGAAGCTAATGAGCAAGAGCTTGTCGCCGCGCGAGAAGCTCGAGGCCCCGCCGTCCGCCAATTCCGTCAAGATGGTCATAAAGAACGGCGTGCTGATGCCGAAGCAGAAGCAGCGGCGCTACAGGACCGAGCGGCCCTTCACCTGCGAGCACTGCTCGGCGAGATTCACCCTGCGCAGCAACATGGAAAGACACATAAAGCAGCAGCATCCGCAGCACTGGAGCCAACGGCCCAGAGGCGGCCACTCGACGAGGGGAAGGCCGCCGACCAATCCTCCGACGCTGCTGCAGAACCTCGGTCAGCAGTCCACCGCCCACCAGCAGATCGCCCATTCGTACTCGAATTTGCTGCCGAAGCTCGGGCAGTCGTCGACGGCGGATTACGGGAAGCACGCGATCTCCGACCAAGTCAAGTACGCGATTCTCGCCCAGCAGCTGAAGGGCAACAAGCAGGATGATAATGACACCGACGAAGAGCTCATCATCGACGAGGAGTCGGCTGGCGGAGAGAAGGAGGGCGCCGCTAAGGAGCCCACCGAGCGTACCCTGAGCCTATTGCGAGGAAAATTGGAGGCCAATATCGAGTGTAAAGGTGGTGAAGATCGGCAATCTAAGGAGGCAAGGAGGAGAGGATCAGCGGAGCAGAAGTTACGGATTAAGGAGGAAGCCGAGGCTCGGGACGAGGGGCCGAACTCCGTCAAAGCGGGCGAGTCCGCGGAATCGGAGAACGAAGACGGGCCGAACGAGCTACTGCGCAAAGTCGCCGTAAAGTCGGAGGCGAAAGTCGAGGTGAAGGCCGAACAAAACGAGAGCGAGGACCTCGCCAGCGTCTCCGAGATCCTCGACAATGCCTCGCAGCATTACCAGCAGTTCCAGTCGCAGTACATGAGCGACGAGGAGGGCCTCGTCGCGTCGACCAGCGACTGCAATCAGTCCGGCAGCGACGAGAAGTCCGACTCGATCAATTCCGGCAATTCCGGCAACTCCTCCACCACGAAAAAGAAGAAGAAAATGAAGAAGAAGAAGAAGAAGAAGAAGTCCGCCTACTCGATGGCACCGAATCGTGTCATATGCCCCTACTGCGAGCGACCCTTCCCCTGGACGTCCTCGCTAAGGCGGCACATTCTCACGCACACCGGGCAAAAGCCGTACCAGTGCATGCACTGCTCCCTGCTCTTCACCACCAAATCCAATTGCGATCGTCACCTGCTACGTAAGCACAAGGCCAACGCCAACAAGATACGCAGGGCCCGCAGCACGTCGTCGCCCGAGGCCCAGGAGGCGCCAGCCAACAACAACGGCCAGTTCTCCATGAGGAACGTCCCGGAGCGGCCCTACAAATGCAATCAGTGCCCGAGCTCGACATTCTCCACTCTCGGCAATTTAAAGAAGCACAGGTCGACGAAGCACGCGCGTAACGCCAAGTCGAGGCCCGACTCGCCCTCCAGCGAGACCCACAATAGCCCAGATCAGAGCCCGAGCGAATGCACCCAGGAGTGCCAGCCCGAATGCACGCAGGAGACGTCCCGGGATTATACGCAGGACTGCTCCAAACAGCAGCAGCAGCAGCAGCAGCAGCAGCAGCAGCAGCAACAGCAGCAACAGCAGCAGCATCATCAGCAGAGCAACGACCAAAGCGGATACGAGAGCCAGTCATCGGGTGATTCGGAGAACTTGGAGAACGGTGTCCCGGGGGCCATGGGCCCGACAAAACCAACGGTGTCCGCCAGCGCCAACGGCGCCATTGCCATGGCCGCAGCAGCTACCGCCACCGTCGTGGCCACCACCACCGCCACCGCCACCACCACCGCTACCGCAACTCCACCAGGGAATGACGCGTCGCGATCGAGACGAGGCTCCCCGAGGTCGTCACCCGGTCCAACCGCCGAAGCACCCTTCAAGTGTCACCTATGCGACAGCGGTTTCGCCGATCGCCAAGACTGTCTCGAGCACATCAAGGACAACCACGAGCGCTCTTACGAGATGCTCGTTGCCAAGGGCGCTCTCGACATGGACATCGAGAGCCACGAGGAGCAGATGCCGCCAGCGCCACAGCCGCCACCGCAGTCATCGTTGACGTTGACGTCCTCGTCCGCCCCGTCGTCGTCGCTTCAGCATCCGAGCGACGGCGAGGAGAGACGCGGCAGGTTCCCCGACTACAGTAACAGAAAGGTAAGGATGTAACGAACGTGACGATCCTAACCGATCATTTCTGATTCTAACCGATCTTAGCCCATTGCAATCTATTCCAACCGTTCCTGTTGCAACTGTACTAATCGTTGTTATTGCCTCGTCTCGTTCATTTAACAGGTCGTCTGCGCCTTTTGCATGCGCCGCTTCTGGTCGGCGGAGGATCTTCGTCGCCATATGCGCACGCACACGGGCGAACGGCCCTTCTCCTGCGACATCTGCTGCCGACGCTTCACTCTCAAGCACAGCATGCTGCGACACAGAAAGAAGCACGAGTCCGTGGACTCGACGATGTACGTTGGAACGAGCGGCGACGAGGACAATGGCTCGGTCGGGCCGATGACCCAACCGCCAACGATAACGCCACGCTCCCAGCATCAGCCTGGCGCGAGTAGCGCCGGTAGCGCCTGCCTGCCCCAGGTCGGAAGTGTCGCGACCGGCGACGCCGCGCCCAGCTGCCTCATGCGCTTCAACAATCCCTACGAGAAGCTGACGACGCTCACGGGCAAACTGACGGCGGGCGTCTCCTCGAGCCTCGCCGTCCCCGACGCGAACGACAACACCGACAACGACCTCATCTCCAATCTGCTGGGCATCAGGGACAAGAGTATTATCGATCGCGTGCTACAAGCCTCGGCCGACGATGCCGCCAAGCTCCTCGGCGTCAAAGGCAATCACGAGTAAGCGCTCGCCTCCGGCTAGCCACCCCCCCCCCGCCCCTCCCACCCACCCACTAATCCACTCAACGACGTTAATCCTTAGAATGCGATTAATGTGTCGATTAACGCGAGTGCGCCGACGCTTGCTCGAACGGTCCGAAGGAGCGGAGCTTTTCCTTTAGACGCGGATGCGGCAAGTTGGCCAGTAATCTTTTACAAATAATGTCAGTTCATATCGTATTGCGGTGTCATGTGCGTAGCTTTATAAACTCGAAAGACAATTGTAATGCGCCGTCATGTAGTCCGCCCCCACCGCCCACACCCCACCTCACAACGCCACGATGTCGAACTGCAATTTGTAAGCTATTTTCTTACGTAGATGCCCCTTCTCGGTATGTCGCGTCATTTGCCACGATTAATGCCCGTTAATTTAGGCTAATTACATACGGCATCCGATTTTTCCTTACTCGTCAATCTCTCGCATTATCGGCTTACTTCTGGCACATACGTGCGTGAAAACTTACTTGCGCTGTGTGTGCTAACAGTCCGTGCTAACGCTCCCGCTATAAACCAACGAGTACGTAATTATTGTGAAAGATGGGTTTTATAAATACGTCGCTGACATTGGCAATCGACCTCCTGCAATTGAAAATTATTCTTCGATTATTCCATTATGAGATATAATCATCGGGCATCGTAGGGAATCCCGAGATCCGATAACCAAGTACCAAGTACCAAGTACCAAGTACCAATGAACCTGGTTATCAGAATGATGCCAACGAGATGAAATTTCGTTTGCCATCAGTGATGTTGGTGCTAAACTCGAGCGCGGCCATTTATTCAATAATGATAATATGCAAAGTGGGTCATACGTCGGCCACTTCTTTGCATCGTTCGCTTGTAAAATTTGTCATTTTATCATCGCGTAGATCTCTGTATAATCGATCGCTCGACGTATGAAACTGCAGCTACTCAATAGGGAGAGGGGAATGGATGATGGGGTGCGCGACAAATGAATATTTCACCATCCCGCGTGTTGTTTCTGTCTTTTGTCTCTGTGTGATTGAAATCTTGAAATTATCATAGCCGTAAAATAACGTGAGAATTGCTTAAAATTTGACGACCTTGGCACGCAGTTCGCGCCGCGCTATTGGCCTTTGGCCCGGGCACTGTGCAGCAAGTGCGGAACTGCTTGTCGACCGAGTGAAATGCCCTCTCGCTCAATCGACAATGCACTTTTGACTACCGCCTAGTACCGATTAGAGCGCGGTAGGTTTTGCGCAATTTGTGCGTAGTTTCGAGTAGCGGGTGAATGCTTTTCGGTACTCCTATTGCTCGATCAATCTGTACTCTGCGCGCCTGTATTATTAGAGAGTGAGAGTGAGAGAGCATGATGAAATGTGAATGTGAAAGAGCTCACCCCGTTCGTTAAATCAGCTGTATGTCTCTGTGAGTGTGTAATTGGGCGTCACTTGTAAATAGGAGAGGATAGACTTCGTCCTCGGCGGTTTAGCGATGTTATTTCATTATATAAATATGCGTTATCACCAAGTAGCCTTTAAGTTGTAATTATACTTCGGATTTAAAGTGTAGTTGTGCCGTTTAGCATTTAAGGGCAGTTAAATAAGAAAGTAAATAAATTAATAATAATAATGATTATAATAATAATAATAATAATAATAATAATAGTAATAATAACAATAATAATAGTAATAATAATAATAATAGTAATAATAGTAATAATAGTAATAATAACAATAACAATAACAATAATAATAATAAAAGTAAAAAAAATAAATAAATAAATAAATAAAATAAAAGCAAACAAGCAAAGGCAGTCCAAAAGAGCCTTATTAATATTTAGGTCAAAAGTTAGAGATAATTTGTAATTATGAGGGGAGGGTTGGGGTGGGAGAGAGACAGAGAGTGAAAGAGAGAAATACGAGCGATGTCGCGTTACGATTGAAACGAACAAAGGCGTCGCTCGTTGGAATCCAAAGAGAGGGTTCGCATCGACGAACCCACATTTAATTAACTTTTTAATAGAAGGATAATAATAATCAAAGAGTAAAATATAACAACGAATTAAAGATAGCTCAGACGCGCGCGCAGAGAGAGAGAGAGAGAGAGAGAGAGACACGGACAGATAAAAATTACAAACACGCGCACAATCAGTAACTTACGTTGTTCACAAACAGACACTAATGTACACGGATACACATTAGATTTCTTTATTATTTATTTATACTCGGGTTTGGCCCGATCATTAGGCGAGAAACACGTGTGAAATGCAATTTAAAACAATAAAATAAATTATGTACTAATGAGAACGAAAGTGGTCTATCTATTGTAATATTCATTATTTTTGCGAGTATCATAAATTGTATTTTAAGGCTAGAAAGGATGTAATTTGTAAATTTAAGTTATATATTAATCTTATCAGTCATCGAGTGATTTATATAATGCGAAGATTAATGAAAGTAGACAGAGCGTCCCTCTATGAGGTACTCGTATTTTTTGCGTCCGAAAAACAAAAAAAATCACATTATTAGTCCGCAGCTATTTGTGAAATCAAGCGTACATATATATATATATATATATATATATATATATATATATATCACGTGTCCTTTTTATCGCGTCAGATCATTTATAATCATAACTAAAAATGGGAAATAATCGACACTGAATTGAAAAAGAGCAATACCCGGCAGTGAAGAGAGAGTGAGAGAGAGAGTGAGGGTTTGCCGTGTTTAATGGATATGCAAAAGTGTAATTAATAATTATGTATGTATAGCTAGTATATTCGAAGAGATACAAGGTAATGAAAAAAAATTATATGCGGCTTATCGTATGAATAGTTAAACTGCAATTATGCCAAATGTCGGCCAGGTCTTCGATTAACTGACAATTGATCGCAAGTATGATAATTCATGTGTGTGTGCGCGTGCTTGCGCGTGTGTGTGGTTCGTGGGCGCGTGAGTATGCGCAGGTGTGTAACGTATATGTATGTAAAAAAAAAAAATAAAAAAAAAAATATATATATATAGGTACACACATACGCATGCGCATACGTATAAGATGATGTTCAGTAGCGTAATGTTTGTCATATTTTTTTCCATAATAAATTTAAATAAATAGAATTCTTTACGAGACTTCAATCTTTAAAAACAAAACAAAAAAAATACAAAAAACCGAGACGTTCATGTTTCCTGCTCTTCTCCCTCTGTTCACTTACATTCTCTGTACAGCTTTGTTCTTTCGCAAGGATTCATCATATACTACTACTACTACTACTACTACTACTACTACTACTATTATTTTTATTATTATTATTATTATTATTATTATTATTATTATTGTTATTATTATTGTTATTGTTATTGTTATTATTGATATTTATTCATTCGTCCGTTCTTCAATTTGTGCGCATTCCTCAAACTGAAATAAATCCTTTGCAGCTATTTTTATGTTTTTCCTACACCACATCGTTCATCATTTTCTCTGGAGCATTTCGTATGAAGCGAAAAATTGTATTTTAAAAACGTCATTTACATCTCATTGTATAACGTAGTAAGTCGTATGATTATAGGTATTTAAATAGTGAAGGTCATGTATTAAATAAATATACGAGAGCAATCTATTAAATAATAATTCGTATCGTATGCCTTGTAATGAAAAAGAAAAAAAAAAAAAAAAAACAGAAAAGAAAAAAAAATATGAAAAAGAAAAAAAGAAAAAGAAAAAAAAGAACTGCATTTTTATTTTAAATAATTATGGGGATGCACTCTTTTTTCTTCGATACTTTATATTTCTTTCCTTTCTAATGCTTTGTCGCTTTTTTATTTTGTTTTTTGAATTTTCGATGGGAAATAGAGATACATTATAATCGTGTATGTATATCGGCAACATTCTATACTTGTACAGTGACTTGTATTGACGATAAACATATTTTCAAGTCACGAGTTTGAACTCTGAAACTATTAATATAAGAATACATAATGTATTATCGTTTAAAAAAAATTGTGTTCTTTTATTTATTCCTACCCCATAAAATTAGTTTTACCTTACAATTTAATCATTTTATTTGCGCGATGTATTAACATGAAATAAAAAAAAAAATTATAATAATAAAGAGAGAGAAAAGTGCAGCATTGCATTAATCTTGCGTTTGTATGCTTATAATGAAAGAGCCCGTATCGAACTTATTTTTAATTCATTCTGATTTTAATAACATATTTGTATATTTCAATTTTATTTTTTATCATTTATTTTAGCTCATTTTATTTTATATTCTCTTATCTAAGACAAGTTATTGATGATAATTGCACAAACGCTATATAAAGAATAAACGATTAAATTGCAATATTCATCATTAATGAATTAAATAATACATCCATAGTTTTAAGGATTGTGATATTCAACAATGAGTTTGGATTGAATAAAAACTTTATTGTTAATCTGAAATTACAAATGGATAAATAATTGTAGTAGTCTTTTAGATAAGAGCTTAACACAAAAAAAAAAAAAAAAAAAAAAAAAAAAAAAAAAAAAAAAAAAAAATGAAAGCTACATAGACATTATGTTCGTGACATAATAAAAAAATAAAAAAAAGTTTAGCTAATTCAAAAATTCTAAATCAATATAAATAGGATTTTTTTTTTTTTTTTTATAAACATTAATAACGTAAATGGCAGTTTGTCAATAAATCGGCTCGATAGTGTCTCGTTAAATTTCAAGCATGAATCTGAATAATCTCGATTTAAGGTTAATATTATAATTGTTATCGTTTACTTGTATTAAAGCCAACCTGGATAATGCTCGCCCTTTCATCAAAATTATATTAATAAGGCCATAAAACTAGTATTAGACACATAAGAAAAATGTTATTATAACCACATGGAACATGACTTGACAAGATGAAGAGATTAAATTCAAATATGTCTGGACAAATAAATTCTCTGTGTTACCATAAATTAAAGGGCAAATCTCGAAGTGAGTTTTGATTATTTAACTAACTTTTTATATACTATTAATGGGAAAATAAATTAAAATCTTATTAATATTCAGATAAAACAAGTATTTATGATAATACGGATCTTATGGCTATTATTGAAATTATTAAAAATAAATTTTATTTTGCAACTTTGATTCCTGGAAGAAAGGAGCCAAAACATATACCAAATATGTATTTGTTTGATATCGATGGCGAATTGATTTATAACAATTTTTATAGTGATTTTGGACCATTGAATATTGCCTGCTTATACAAGTTGGAATATTTTTAGATTTAAAGAGAGGCTTTTCATTTAGATTTAACACACACGCACACGCGCGCGCACACACACACACATTATGTATAATACAATATAGCTTTATACATTTTTTTTTTTTTTTTTTTTTTTTTTTTTTTTTTTTTGTGCATAATATCATTTGTAATTGTAAAAGCTTTATAGTCTCCAAGTATCTTAAAGTATTAAAAGCAACTTTTAATTTATCTTGTAAAAGTACCGAAAGTACAAAGCAATAGATTCAATCATTAATTTAACTAAAATTACTTATTACCAACCAATTATACTTATTTATATTGCAATTAATTTATATGAAAAATAACGATTACACACGAATATTATAATATTATTAACAATAACATAGCTCATGTAGCGCTAACAGGTAATTGTACAATTTGAAATTGCTTTTATATAGCAATCAATTATTTTAAGGTATTGTTACGGTGTTAATCAAATTTTAAATGAGTGTAATGATCTAGTCGTACATTATACGTGTGTAAATGCAGAAAAACGAGCAAATGCCGCTTATCTTGTCGCTTCGTATGCCGTCTTGTACTTAAATAAGTCACCAGAGGAAATTTATAATACAATTGTGACTAAAGATCTGCCAAGCTTGAAGCCTTTTCAAGATGCATCCATTGGCTACTCGCATCATCAAATAAGACTTATCGGTAATAATATTTTCAAATTAATCATTACCATTGTTTGATACGATTCGTCTTATTATTAATAACAATTATCGATTACTATAAACGTAATTTGTAATTTTGCTAGCAACAATTTTAACAATATATAAGGAAAATATTTTTCAAGAATAGATTGTCTAAGGGCTTTAAAAAAGGCTGCACTATTCGGTTTCTTTGACTTTCAAGATTTTGACGTGAAGGAATACGAAAAGTATGTGCAGATGAAAAACGGCGATTTAAATTGGATCGTTCCACGTAAATTGTTGGCCTTTTTCGGGCCGAATGTCGAGAACGACAGTGTCGCTCATTATCCTGAAAAATATTTGAATTATTTTTTAAAGAACGACATCACGACCGTCATCAGACTCAATAAAAAGACTTACAACTCATTCAGGTAGGCTAATAATTCATCGAATTCGCAAATGAAAAGTGTGTTTTAACAATGCTCGACCCTCGAAAATCTTAAATTTAGCACGAATTTTTAGACTAGCTTATCCTGATAATACTAATCTAATACATTGTCCATTATCGCTCGATAAATCGCTGTTTCGACTTTAGGTTTACAAACGCCGGTTTGTTCCACTACGACCTGTTCTTTCCAGACGGTGGCGTGCCATCGAAAAGGATATTAGATCACTTTTTGCATATCGTAGAGACGACGAGAGGCGCCATAGCCGTACATTGCAAAGTAAGTCGATGGATTAGCCCTCGACTTGGTAATCCCAGACATTTCTTTCTCCCATCGACAGGCCGGTCTCGGTAGAACGGGCACACTGATCGCCACTTACGTGATGAAGCATTATAAGATGACGGCACGTGAGGCCATCGCCTGGCTGAGAATCTGCAGGCCTGGCTCGGTCATCGGTTACCAGCAGCTCTGGCTCGAGGAGATGGAAATTAGTTTGCTTCGGGCGGGGCGTCGATTCAGGTGAGCCAGTCTTATCGGCCAATTAAGCAGCTATTAATTAGCTCGGCAAAATCCCCCAAACCCCCCTACCCACCTACCCCCAACGATCCATCACATTTACCATTATCAACCTATTCTTAAACCTATTATCAATACATTATTATTGTCTTAGCTGCTACTATCGTTGTTATCGTCGTCGTTATTATTGTCATTGTTGTTGTTGTTGTTGTTGTTGTCGTTGCATCTATAGTTGTTGTTATTGTTGTTATTCGGAAAGGCTGAGCGAGTAGCCGCAAGTCGGTTTTTCTGACGGTTTTAGACTGTTCATTGTCGGGGGTGCCCAATGATAGAGCGGCCATAGATATAATTGCTTTTGTTTACTTTAATACCGCCGAGTAGGTCGAAATTGATCTTGTTCTTGCTCGTCTATTTTGCCTAATTAACCCGAATTTCATTTATAGCAACTGGAATGAGCACTCGAGTTCGTGTAACGATGAGCGCGTCGTCGATACGACAGCAGCAGTCACTGTGAATTCGTAGGTAATGTCGTCGAATTAACTGAAATTAATTAGACGATATTAGAAGTAGATCATCGATTGATAGGCGAAACGATATATTATAGCATTCTTATTCTCGAATTACAATGCAGCATAAAAATTCGATGAAATCAATTAATAAATGAACCAAATCGTGGACTGAAACTATTAATTCGAAATGACAATTGGTATACGATACACGTGATAAATGTATATATATATATATATATATATATATATACATATAGGTTATGTGTGTACACACACACAGACGCACACACGCACACGCGCACACATACATACACACAAACACAAACACAAACACAAACACAAACACAGGCAGACAGAAAGACACACACGTAAAATAGCCATCATTATTAATTAATAAAGCAATAATAATAATAATTATTATTATGCGACGTGGATATGATGCGTGCGCGCGTTACACATCAATGCACATAATATATTATTTTCATTAGATATAAGTATTACGGAGATGAAAATTTCATTCTGCATCACGAACGAGGCATTTACTCTGTAGCCGTTAAATACGATGAAAAACTAGAAGTCAGAAATTATCGGCGTAAGAAATATGCCCGTACACTAAAAAGTATAAATAATAGATACTTAACAAATATATATATATATATATTGAATTAAAATAAAAGAAAACATTCCTTAAAAATGGATTGAAACGCTGATGTTTCAGAATTGTCAAACATGTCGGATGATAAATCTTCGATGATTCTGAAAAGTCGATATTCTTTCGGGCAGGAAAGCGTCACAAGTAAGGCTACGACGGCAAATCACCGATTCCAAGTTCAACATAATGGTTGAATAATTTCACAGAGGAACAAATGAAATCAGAGTAAAGATGATGATAAGAAAAAAAAAAAAAAAAAAAAAAAAAAAAAAAAAAAATTTGCTTAACCAATTCGATAATTCCTCAGTCAAATTCATATTTACATTTATTTTCATAGATTAGAAGAGACACCAGAGGCTGTTGAAATAAAAAAATATTTTCTAAATCGAGTTTACGAGTTTCGATTTGGAATTGGTAACACGATGGAGCATAGCTTTATTAAATTATTAAAATTGTGAACATTTCAATTTCAATATACGTAATACTTCAATATATGTAAAAATTTTTCGTTGTAAGGTAATTGAAATAAAGTTTTGAAAAAAAGTAAATTAATGTTGTAAATTGCTTATAATTACCAAAGGGTAAGTTGTGTCTTAATTAGCAAACAGACTTGGTTTCATTTCATTGTTTATTAAAAAAATATTTATATTCTGACAATACGATAATCGGATAATCGGATAGATACTTTTCAAAAACACTTAACACATACGCGTACAATAAGTTATGCCGTAATACACATAGTTAATTACATAGACGAGCTTATAGAAAAATACATCAAAATCTATACGTTTTTAAGCGAAATTATTAAATTCTGCACAGACTTTTCTTCTTCGTAATATATTTACGAGAGAATTAATCATTATTGTATTAATAATTTATCATTGAAAATTTTAGAAATTTGCTAATATAGTTTTCCAATTTTACGTGTGTATTACATATATACATATATACATATTTATAACACACACACACACACACACACACACACACACACACACACACACACACACACACAAATAATATTAAATGTGCTTTTTCACACTATTGGCCCTATGCGTCTAATTTCCATGCGCCATTGTAAATAAAAAAAAAAAAAAAAAAAAATAATCTGAGCAAACCAATGCTTTCTTATTATAAATGAAGATTGAATTGAAAATGGTTGTCCCCCCGAGCTCCTATGATTTTCGAATTGATTTTATGCAGAGAAAAGTCAATATGTCGCATCGAGCTTGGAAATGCAAATAAGCCGTTGAGACGATGAAAAGTCGCGCTCAACCTCCTGGTGGTTAGTCCTTGTACTTTTTATTCAACAGAGTCATCTTTGTGACATTAATACGAGAGTATTGAATGTTGCATACAAGTATTTGTGGCGCGCAACGCTAGAATTGCGCCCATAACCTTGTCAAGCTAACGGACATTACAATAATACAACATCATAATACACCAGCGGCTAAAAAAAAAAAACGTTGTTCTCCAATAATGTATGCTTATACGAGAATATTTGGCTGTTTGTTGGTATAATAATTCATTGTTGTTTACTGCGTAAGTTATTTTATAAATGTCTTATGAATGAGGCTGGCATTTGCGAGATGTATTGTGTGTGCCTCTTATCAATAATGTCTTATGTTGAGCTAATGTTCTTTTAGATTTTTATAATAATGTCAAAGCCACAACAGGCGGAAGTTATTCAATTAGATTCCGACGACGACGTTGCTATGAATACGAAGGACAAAGATAAGAAGAAGGGCATTGCAAATTGTATAAACTTTAAATGCTCCTCCGGAGTGGACATGAGACCAGCGCCGTCCTTTACATGTTCCTTTTTCGGAGTTAACATGATGAAGAAAAAGAAACGTTTTATTTGTAAAGTTTGCTTGGATATAGCCCTGGACCATCAAGAAGTAATTCATGATTTTTATATTATAATCTTGTATTTGGCTTGAGCGCGTAGCTTTTTATCTTACGCCTTCGAGCTTCTAACTATGAGTTATTTTATTTTTTGTATTGGATCGCACGAATCTCAGCAACTCGTTACTGCACTATTAGAGCATAAGCCGCTACTTCAGTGTGACTTTCCGGACCATACGATGGAGGTGGAAATCTCAGACAGCGACGAATCGGACAGGGAATCTAATGTCATAGACGGTGGGTAAAGGAATAAGATATTACAAAGATTAATCGATTGGAGCTCGGTTAATATAATATTGTTGTTTGTATATGTAATTAGACATAGATATACTAGAAGACGTATTGGCTGAGTTTGAGAAGAAAGTTGATAAATCGTTAACCGAAGTACTCGACAAGTACGATATTAATTATCAAATTGAAGAAGCCAACACAGTGCTAATATCTCAGTGGGATGCAATAGAATGTATGCGTTACGTATGAAAGTGTAAGAGCGCGTGAATTTTAAAGGTTAAATTTCTTCGTATTTATTTCTTTTAGCAAACAACGTTGACATAGATAAAGAGATAGTGGCAACGATGTCAAAGTTAGATAAATTGCGCACATCGTTATACAATGAATTTAAGCCGAAAATTGAAATGTTGGATGATTTAAAGATCGAAGATTCTATCGAGAGTGTGATCTATCCTCTCGTAGCAACCAAAAAAGTCACGCAAGTTCGAGTGCCGCCCAAACAGCAGCCACAAGATTGTCAGCCGGAGATTTTAAGGGAAGTCGAAAGGGATAATCGATTGATTCAATCGCTGGATTTACCACCGTTGGGTCAATTGATTAAGCCGATACCAGAAGTGGACGACTTTGTATTTACACTGAAACATCCTTTGTTCCCATGGATCAAAGGGAAGGTATTTATCATTTATTTGCACATCAATTTGCAATAACTGAATTTCATAGGAAAGCCTCTCGTTGACTGTCCATAATCAATCTCTTATATGAGTTTGGACATCTTTTTTAAAAATGAAATTTATAAAGCAAATATATATATAATTTAAAACAGGTTCAAACGATCATTTCAAAAAGTCCAATGCAGTATCGTGTCAAGTTATTACAAAAGAAATACGCTGGCCAAGTAAAAAGCTTGAGTGGCAAACAAATGGCATCGAGTATACCTAGTTCCGTCATTATTCCAGTTGGTACGCGAGTGGTTGCCATTTTTCACGACACATATTCTAGTAATTATTACAGTGGAGTCATAGCCGAGCCACCAAAGTCAACGAATAAATACAGGTAAATGAGAGGAAATTAATAATGTAAGGAAGGAAGGAGTGTGTTAAATAAGATTTGTCTCTCCCTATTTACAATCTTTCATTTATCTTTAATATTTAACATCTTGTCATCTACCGATGTCTGTGTGTTACACTAGTGTGTGATGCGCGTGTCAGTAGTTAGTCGTTACTACGCAGAACAAATGTGACTTTATATGTGAGGAAAACAAAAAGAAAGACGAAGAAAAACTTGTATTTACTCGTTTGTACATAAAGGATAATTATAAACATTTCCAGATACCTCGTGTTTTTTGACGATGGATATGCTCAGTATGTCAAACACAAGCACATATTTTTGGTTTGTGAGAGCTCACTCCGCATATGGGAAGACATACCCCTCGAGTCCCGGGATTTCGTTAAGAAATACATGGAATCGTATCCCGAAAGGCCAATGGTGAAATTGCAGCGGGGTCAGGTCGTTAAAACCGAATGGAATGGAAAGTGGTGGATTGCGCGAGTGAGGGAAGTCGATGCGAGCTTGGTGCAGATGCATTTCGATGCGGATAATAGAACGGAATGGATTTACCGTGGATCAGCGAGATTAGGACCCTTGTACTTAGAGCTTATGAAAGCTAATTTAAGGCAGCAGGGTTGCCATTCGTCCATAAACACACCGATTCGACATCGCGGAACGCCCGCTATGAACGTAAAATATTATACAACAATACATTAGACATTAAAAACGAACGGCGCAACTGCCAAAAAGAATTTTTTCTACACTCGTGACAACATTGTAATTTATAGAAAAATGGTCCATACGTTGAATACACGTCAACCGCAACGGACGAACGAGATGCCTTCTTGTCAAATAAAGAAAAGAGTATTTCGCCGAACGACGGCATCCAAGTGGAGACTTCGGTAGCACCACAGCAGAGCCGAGCTGTCGCGAAGAAAAGTACGACTAAGAGGCCGAGTTTACCCGAATCGGCAGCCACCACTTACAATGCCAATATGGAAACCAAATCTTCTCACAGTATTGTTGTAAATATGCGTACATTTTTTTATTTATAATTTATCAGTGTTTAGAAATGGTGGGGGTGGGGGTGGGGGGTGGGGGATGACGTTAGATTGAGAAAGAGGCTTAGAAAGAGGGTGTGATTTTTCAATTTAATGCAGAGTTAAAGAGTTACATTTATACTTTCAATTTCAATTTAATGTTTCGGCATTTATCGGTCGAGACATAGGAAAAAGGATTTTTCAATCTATGCTAGAAGAACAATAATGTAGGAGTGAATTTATTGAAAACGTGTTGCAAATTACCTCGCAACAAACCACAAAACAGAACAAAAATTGCCCATATAATGTGACATTTGTCGCTAAATTTCTTAAATCTATTTCAATATTAACGATGAATTTAATTGAACTTTTTTAACGTTGAATTTACGCGGCAATATAATTGCATAATTTAGTTTTATCAATGCAATTAATTTTATTCTACGCTCGTTCGATTGAGTTTTTAGAAATTTCCAAACAGCTTTGGCCAACGATGTGTGAGCCATTGTAGGTCTGATAGTTTTTCATAATAAAATTCACTTACTCACACCAAATTTCGTCACGTATAATCTAATACATATGACGATCGGCGATTTATATCGATTTATATTTTATTGTAATTCGAACGATATAGACATTCGGCACATTTAGGATAATATTAATAGTATCTTGTAGCATCGATTTCAAGTACCGAAGCTACGGGAAAAGCATTTGTGATACCATAGTATCACATTTAAAGTCATGCGTGTATAAACGTTCGCTCGAAGCGTGTAATAAAAAAATAGAATAAGATGAAGGAGGAGGAGGAGGAGGAGGAGGGGACCTTTACCCAGAGAGTTAAATGATAACTTCTTGTTCGCATAAAAATCCTTTAGAATGTAAAAGAAAAAATAAGGATAGAATGCGTTAACGAACGCTGTTTTCTCAGGTGCAATGGAAAGAAACAAAAAATAAAAAACAAAAACAAAAGAAGAAGAAGAAGTAAAATTTTCAACGTGTTTTGAATCATTATTAAATTGATTATTTTATTGTCCCAACAGTATTATCAGACGCAAAATAAAATCCAAACGAAAAAGTTCGTCCCACACAAATGCGGCTCCAAGTGCGTGGAAAGCATCTCCTTCACTCCGGACGATCTTCGCGGCTATTCGCCATTGTCGATCCCACTGCTGTGTGGCTGGAACCGGCAACTCTCCAAATTCCCCAAGGCGAAGAAAGTTATTCTGTATCAGGCCCCGTGCGGAGTTCGTTTGCGAAATATGGAGGAGCTCCATGACTATCTGAGAGTAACCAATTGTCCAATGTCCGTGGATTTGTTTGAATTTGACTTTTGGGTGCACTGTTTGGCAGAATTCGTACTCGACAAATGCTTTGTCAATATAAAGGTACGCATCGCGTCAATTGGGTCGACACGGGTGCACGACACTGGCCTTAGTCGACCAAATACCAATAGTCGAATGCCCATTAAATGGGCCTTGCAATAATTTCTTAAATATAATAGACGGGAAGGAGAGAAGAAATAACGATCCTCGGCCAGCTATAAGCTCCTGACAATCATTTTTCACTTCAGGATTTAAGCTACGGCGTAGAAAATGTTCCGATTCCGTGCGTAAACGAGATCGATCATGCCTACCCGGACACGATCAAATATACGACGGAGAGAGAGCCGACGGAGGACGTGTTCATGAATCTCGATCCGGACTTTTTGTGCAGTTGCGACTGCGAGGATGATTGCCAGGACAAGAATAAGTGTCAATGTTGGCAGTTGACGATTCAAGGTGCGACTCTCGGAGGTAGAGTACCAAATGCCGCAGTTGGTTATGTCTACAAGAGGCTACCGGAGGCTGTCACTACCGGAATCTACGAGTGCAACTCTAGGTTCGTTGACAATTTTCTCGACTTGTCTCTTCTAATGTGATCCAATTCAACTTCAAAAATTACTTTTTCTTTTACTTGGCTGGTTCGCGAGATCCATTTCAATTTAAACGACGATTCGCAATGCTAAAATTACGAGAGGTGGCGGGGGAGGGGGGAGGGGGGAGGGGGAGGAGGTGAGAAAGAGAGTCGATTGTCTCGTTGTAACTAAACGTTCGAGCGTGCTTAAAAGTTTTATAATTAATATGAATTCAATATCTTCGCGTCTGCTCGAAATTCATCCGCGAAAGTGTATTTTGATCGTCGACGACGGCCCCTTTCAATTTAAATTTTAAATGTAAGAGGCGCGTCTCTCGCACTTATCGCGACGAAAGAGAAAACACCAATACATCGTAATTAAAATATTTATGGAGACGATGTAAATGGAAATGGCTAGCCACGAAAGCCAAGGGATTATCGTTGATCAGAATGAATGCGTTGCAAATTAATGATAATGCGATCGTCGATTGTTATTTATTTATTTGTTTTCTTCCTCAAACAGATGCAAGTGTTCGGTAAAGACCTGCTTGAACCGAGTAGTTCAGCATCCGCTGAACCTGAAGCTTCAGGTATTCAAGACCGCGCCCAGGGGCTGGGGTATCAGGTGCCTCAACGACATTCCTCTCGGCTCGTTCATTTGCATTTACGCCGGTCGACTGCTCACCGAGCAGGGAGCCAACGAAGGCGGCAAGAATTACGGGGACGAGTACCTGGCCGAGCTGGACTACGTCGAGGTCGTCGAGGGCATCAAGGAGGGCTACGAGAGCGATGCTCTCGATCCTGAAATGGCCCTCGAGGAGAACGACTCGGACAAAGATAAGACGGAGAAAAAGACGGAGGACGATCCCGAGTACGCGAAGCTCGTTCCCAACGACTCGGACGACGATTTTAACATCAGCAAGAAATTGCAGAGGCACCTCAACGTTGACGACGACGAAGACTCAACTTCGTCGATAAGGTAATACGTGATAAGCTCGCATGATAGATGCCTCACGTTTATTAACCCCTTACTCAATTAATCAACCACGTCGTTTCAATTTCCTGCCGAAAATGCACGAGGGATGAGGTAGGACGGGCTCACAGTTTCATTGATTTTCTCCAAATAGAACACGGCTGCGAAAACGGAAGAAGGGAGACGAAAATCTCGGATCCGACAAGTCGGAGGACGGAAGCGTATCGAAGGATGGACAGGACAAGGCTGGCAGCGACGAGGACGAAGCGATGCGCGAGCCGAGCAAATTCGATCTAACCGTCGACACGGCGCAAATTGGAAGGGAGAAATTCAAATCGGTTAGAGATTTCTTTGGAGAGGACGAGGCCGTATATATAATGGATGCGAAAACGACGGGAAACATCGGACGCTATTTAAATGTATGTGTCTTTCACGTCATTTGTCATTGATCGTCGTCGGTGATATTAAGCCGATATGTGATCGTGATCAATGTGAGATATGGCGTTGTGATTTTGATGGTCGATAGATTTAAAATTTTTAAAGGTCGTAATCATCGAGTACATTCGATTACATTTGCAAAATTATCTCGATCATCGTCTTTTGCCAGTCAAATTCCCTATTAAATTATTGAAAAATAACATGCACGTTGAAAATTACCGTTAACGACAGCGTGTAAATAAATAATTGTCGGATATAGAACATTAATGTCATTATCAACCATAACCTTATAATTAAAGGCTTAAAAATCATTTCAGCACTCCTGTGATCCAAATGTCTTTGTGCAAAATGTTTTTGTGGACACCCATGACGTTCGATTTCCCTGGGTAGCCTTTTTTGCCCTGAGCTACATCAGAGCAGGTCAAGAATTAACCTGGAATTATAGTTACGACGTTGGGAGTATTCCTGGAAAGGTTATCATTTGTAAATGTGGAGCAAGTAATTGCAGAGGACGATTATTGTAAATTTTCAATCGATATATATATATATATATATATATATGTTTGCGCGCGCGTGTGTGTATATGTGTGTGTATATATATATATATATATATATATATATATATATATATATATATATATATATATATGTACATATATACACATACATACATGCATGCATACATACATACATATACGATTTTTCATAACTTAATTTTTTATTGCAAATAAATAATTATTATAATTGTGTGTAAATAATTAAAATCTTAATAATAAAACAATAAAATGAATTTGTAATCTAAATAGGAAGCTAAAACTTAGCAAAAAATTTTTATTTATGCATCTAAAAATATATTGTATAGTTTTTATATTTTCTTTTTATATTTTACAATTTCCTAATTATTAAATAAATAATTATAATTGTTATTTAAATTAATAGAGAGAAGCGATGGAGGTTTTGATTTGATTGGTGCAACAAACGAGTAGCAATTCAATTTTTTTTGTAATAATTTCGATGATTTTATATTTGTTCTCTTTATTTTCTGTTTGTGCGTCTGCACGTCTATCAATAATATTCAACTTCCAAAGCTGAATTTTTATTACTTATTATATTTCTTATTTTAACTCCAACAAAATATGCGTCTACTCAACGTCGTAGATAACGATGTTGGTGCAAATATTCACTGATATACACATAAAAATATAAGTTCACAACATGTAACGTATATAGTTTACAAAAAAGGAAAACATCTAAAAATCATTATCAACTAACAATCCGATTAGAAATATAAAAACAATCGTTATTGAGATGTGAAATAGAAAAATTGTTACAAGCATTGTTATCCTATGCTTTAGAATTAGTAACACATTATTTTTATAGCGCTTACGAGCACGTTACACTTTTTGAAAATCCCTTCAATCGTGATAAATAAAAGATATAAAAATCAAAACGTGACGTATACTATCGAATACTTTAAGTTGTAAAAAAAAAAAAAAAAAAAAAAAAGTAAAATCATTAAAAAATTAGAAAACTAATATTTAGAAATATCTAAATAATAAAAAGAAAAGCAAAAAAGTTCCTTCCGTCACAATTACTGAATGTGTTTGATCATGCACTCGATACAAACTCTATTATCCTCTTTTAATTTTCATAAAAATTTTTCTTATAAAACTACGATTAGTACACTACTTGTTATGTCAACTTGCATTAACCAGGGTGGCCAGAAGTCATACACGCACAAAATTAATAACAAAGCAGCTGCGAATATCCTACAAGGAACCTGAAAGTTCTTAAATAACAAAATTCATATATATCTCTCTTTGCGTCGTTTGGTTTAATGATAATGAAGCTTCAGGAGCTCTTTAATCTCTTCTTCCTCAGCGACGTCTAAATAACTCTTGCCGTGTGGCGTCAAGCCGTTAGGCTTGGCTCCTTTCTCAAGCAACAACTTAACGCAATTGGTATGACCTTCCCAAATAGCTGCCAATAGCGTTGTTATACCATGCTTATCGGTAGCCTGTGAAACGTATAGCACAAATTACATTCGCAAATCGCATAAGCGTCAAAACAAATTGAGTTTGGCTAACTTTTCAAACGTGCAAATCGTGGATGGCAAATATTCCACCTTCAAAATCTATCAAACTTACTTCATTCAAATAATATATTTAATATAATTAATTATTCTTACATTGGCATCCGCTCCTTTATCTAACAGGTACCTAACCACTTCGTTCTGTCCATAATCAGCCGCATAATGCAATGGTGTCCTGCCATTGATCCACAGATTAACATTTACGTTCTGCAAAAGCATACAATATGTTATACACTTATGTGGTAAGCCCAATGAATAATACAAGCAAGCAACTTCTTTTAAACGCCCCAGAACTCTTAAACCTTCCTCGTCGACAAACTTCCCAACCCCTACTCGACCCTTTATCAATACTACACATAAATCTCTCATAAATCATATCTCATAAATTTCTATCCTCTCATACATCTTGCAGCGATTTCTTCCAGCAATGTCGAATTAAATTACATGGTCATTCTCTTACAGCACCAAACCTGCCCTCCCCCGCCACCCCCACGCAATTACTACAAAAGCAAGTAGCAAGCGCTAGTCGAGTGCACATTGTCGTTTAATTGAAGGGGATAATATGGTGAAAGTGAGGTGAGTGGGAGGGTAGCGGAAACGCGAATATCCGTAAGAAGCCGTGGAGGCGTGAAATGTTAACACTCACCCCGTTTTCCACGATATCGCGGACCTGCTCGAGATCACCGTTTATGATTCCCCAGACGAGCTTGCACATGTTTACCGTCGTAATATCGAGCGGCGGATGCACAACGAAACCGAAACGTCGCAACAACCTCCGAGCAATTGTCAGGCAAACGCCAACGCCAACTGCCAAGTCGTCAACTTGCGTTTCGCTCGTCCCTCTCTCTCTCTCTCTCTCTCTCTCTCTCTCTCTCTCACTCGGATGCACGCACGCACGCACGCACGCACGCACGCAGCAAGCACACGCGCCGCACGCACGCAGTGACGTTGAGGCGAAGACGAGAAGGGTGAACGGCAACGACGAGGACAGAGACGGAGTAACGAGCTGCTGCCTCTTACGGATAATCGCAAAAGCTAACCACCGCGAATCGCTTGGTGACGACTGACGTGGGCGGTGACGGTGAGGTGGGGCAGGGGCAGGAAACGCGCCGAATCGACGCGAGGCTCGAATGCGGAAGGGCCGAGGGTCGTTTACGCTCTTAGTCATATAACGAATCAGCCGGTTTTTTTTTTTTTGCATTATAGGTGGAGGCAATGATTGGGTGGAACGTCGCCAATATTTATATCTTGAGATAATATCCGCCTACGAGTTTCTTTCTCGGCTTTAATAATATGAATCGATTGGTTTTCGCCGTTTATGGAGTGTGCGTCAAAATTGGCTGCCATAAGCTTCGCCTCGTAACATCGACACATCGAGTGCTTTTTATTTATATCGAGTTAGCCACATTGCAGCAAATACACGCAAGATCACATGACTTTGGGTTGTTTATTTATTAAAAAGTGTATGCTTATAAACTCAAAGGACGACAGATGAATATTTTCAATGTTCCAATTGTAAGTCTTTGAGTTTTTTTTTTTTTTTTTTTTTTTTTTTTTTTTTTTTGAATAAGTTCATTAGAAGAAAGCAACCGGTTGTCTCTATTTCTAATCTCGTTTTACAACGTTACTTTAAGCATCTTATTTAGAAAGTACCGCTTTGCTTATAATACACAAAAAAGAAGAGTACTTAGTACGATAGACTTAATACATACGTATTTATATGCAGTTATTCTTAAAATTCAATTACAATGAGCATGCTTACCGACCGTAAAGAACAATAGAGAGAGAGAGAGAGAGAGAGAGAGAGAGAGAGCGAGTGTGTACGTATAAATAATTCCAGTAGCAGCAGCAGCAGCAACAACAACAACAACAGTAGCAGTGCTTAGCTTAAATAATGTAGGGCAATTATGCTTATCCGTTAAGAAAGCTTTGTCGTTATATTTTTTTTGTTTTATGTACCACGTGTAAGAGCATTGTTTCGTTTTATAACTTCATCGCTGAAATATTCAAAAATTCGAAAATTTATCATATTTACGCAAATTAAGTTTTATTACCCTCCAATGCTTTCCCTCGTATCTTTCGGCTATTTTGCTTGCAAAATTATAAAAGAAATCGTTGAGTACGTGAGGGAAAATAAGTTAATTTTGAGTTACGAAAGTACAAATTCTCAACATTATTTATTTTCATTTGACCGAGTCTCGGCCTCATAAACAAATTAACAATACACTGGTAACTGTACATAATTAATCATATATATTTAAGAATAAATTGTTTTCTCGGCAGCACTACAAATCTCATCGATCGTTAATTTATTTACCAGAGCTTTAATACACCCTTAGCTCGGTACGCAAAGTAAGCTCGATCGAACATGTAAAATAAAATTCTATGCACGGATGTATCAGATTCATTCATTCATTCGCTTTCAATACATATTTTTTGTATTTGTTTAAAAAAAAAAATAAGTGAATGACAATCAATATTTAATACGTTTTTTTGTTATTATTATTATAATTATATTAGGAAACGTGATTTTATGCAAATTTTTCGCTCTCTTGTTCAACTTTGTTTAAGATTTTAAAACAGTTTTGCTCGCAAATACTTATACGCGCACATAGGAAACGTCAATTTATAAATTTGATAGATACGTACATATATATATATATATATATATATATAAATTGGCATGAAAAATTATTTAATAAAAATATTAAATACTTTTCATTACATTTACAAACAATAATATTAAAATTAAAAAAAAGTTAAACAATTCATAATGTATATGTATATATGTATATACGTGAAATTAAAGTTTTAATCAATTTCATATAGATATTGGATCTTTGATACAAACGAATATGCAATAAATCTATTTCAATAGAACAATTAAATCCAAATAAACATGATGTATGGAAGCATAGAAGGCAAATTAACATTCGTGTCTCCAAGTCCGATATAAATTCGTTATCGTTATGTTTTGAGATCTCAATTTCAAAAAAGATCAAAGAGAAATGAGCACAAGTCTTGTATTCTATGTAAAAGAGACAATTCCATTAATTGAAATGAAGCATGTAGTAATAAATCATATCGATAAAAGTAGAAACAACAGGAATAATAATAGGAGACGTCGTAATACGAGTACAGCCTATGCGAGGATTTGTTAAAATAAATGTGTGCATTAAAGTATTTGAGGAAACAAATATAAAAAATCATCACCGTTTATTTATTTTTGATATTTAAGTACAATCGCTCGATGCTTTACCACGTTAAATAACACTCACTTTATACAAATATTTTTTTTTTATAATTAAGATCTTACAACCTAATTGATATTCACCGCGCATCTTTTAATTATTTATTGAAAATTTACAAGCAAAATGTATTAAGTGCCGTAGTGCATAATATTTCGTCGTTTCAAGGAAAGATCATTAAAGCTCTGAACTTTAATATAGTTTTGTCAATTATTAAGCTGCCGAATTCGTTGTAAAAAACAAAACAGCGAGTCACAATTGGCGGTCTCGTCGTGCGATATGTGGAAAAAGTTAGCAAAAGTTCAGCGAGAAATTATATATTAATAATAAATTATTCAAGCAATACATTATTATCAAATACAAATAGAAAGGCAAGAAATTACGCTGTTTGTTTGTTTATTTATTTATTTATTTTTTTTTTATATTTTCATCCTATTGATTATAGTTAGGCTATCCTAAAGCATTTCCGATAAATGATTTCCCTTTTTTTTTTTTTTTTTTTTTTTTTTTTTTTTTTTTTTTTTTTTTTTTGTCAATTTCTTCTTCGATTAGCAAGAGATTTTTGTCAAAAAGATGGTTAAACATTTACGTTAAATGGAACATTGGAAGGAAACATTGCTATAATTGTAGGATGTGTGTATAAAAACATTGATCGCTTCAGTTTTTATAAAAATTACAATAAGAGTATATTTAATTATTAAAAATCATTGGTTAATTTAATTTATTTCGTTAAAAAAAAAAAAAAAAAAAATCACATCATGAGCATAGATAGAGAAGGTCTTAAACGTCTTATAGAATTACAATATTTTTTATAACAATATAAAAATTGTTGATTGAACAGACTTGTAATGAAATTTCGCACGTAATATTTATTTAGCAAGTTTATATAACTTAATTCATATTGTTAAAATACAATTTTCATAAAAAATTTAACAAATATTTTTACTAACTAAAGCTACTCCTCAATTTATTATTCGGCATAATAAAATTGACGTTTATATGGCCAGATTAATTATAACGTCGAATGCGAATTTAAAGTATGAGATGATTATTTGTAAATCCTTTATAGTATTGATCCTAATATATTCAAAAACGATTAAAAAAATTATTAATACATGCAAGTCTTGTCGAAACAAATACCAACTTAAGAAAGACATTAAATTATAATTAGATGTATATTTTATGTACAATGATTTATGCGTTTATCTGACTATATTCGATTTGATATATTTAGAAAAGTAATAGAAATAAAATATAATTTAAAAAAAAAAAAAAATATATATATATATATATATATATATATATATATATATATCACTTTGTGTACACGAATACATTGACGTATAAAGCAAAGTTGATTCTGCCCTTTTTTTCTATCAGCGTATCCACTTTAACATTACATATGACATTTTGAAAATTCTTTCAGTTTATGGACTTTAAGATTTTTATGTTTTGTCGGCCTTTTGAAATGTTCTTTAGTAATGGTAACCCGTACATATGTAGAAGATTAGAGAGATTAGGATTGGATATAAGATTAGGGAGAAATTGATTTAGCGAGGTTTAAAGGGGGATCCGTATAATTAAAAATTTCAATTTTTATCCCCTTCATTTTTCTGAATTTTATTAATAAAATTAACTCACCATCAGCATTGTAGCATAATCAAATTTGAAAAATAATTCAATTTAATTGAATTAGGAAATCTTATGGGCCTTTTAAACCATAAATCGTAAATAAAAAAAAAAAAAAAAAAAAAAAAAAAAAATGATATTATATGATTTGATGTAAGGATTTTTATAAATATAAACACAATATTAAAAGACTCGAATTCTTGTAAAAATTTCACTTTAAATTATTCTTGACGAATATTAGATTAGAAAGCTTTAAGCAACTATGATTTTAAATTATTAATTAAATAAAGCGACAGTTGCATATGGAATAAAGAAATGTTTCATATTAACAGATCGTTTGTGTATTATATCAATTAGTGTGCGATATTCTTTAAAATCATCACAATCATCCAAAGTTCCTTTCACGCGCTATAAGAAACAATCGAGGAGTTTTTATTCTTCAAAAATACGTTCTGCACGTATCTGTAAGCACGACTGTGTTAGTATGAGACATTGCAAGGACATCCATATAATTGTGTCATGGTATTCGTCGTTTAATGGACGATAAATATTTGATCTTTTCCATGGGATGAATTTATTTAAATTTATATATATATATATATATATATATATATATAAATGAATGAGGTGCGTTAAGAAGCAAGTTGAAAAAGTGAATCATACAATAATTATATAACTTGTTGTTGTGAGAGGTAAAACTGTTAGTACCTTATGAATAAGGTCACGAAAACTCGAGTATGACGCATCTGTGAATAATTTATCTTCATAATAAAGCATTTCCCACAATATATTCAACGCTATTAGCATTCGGAAAATTATATCTCAAGCAAAAGGGTATATTTAAATTTGGCATTTAGTTAACAGTCGGGCATTTTTATTGCATTTGTCTCGTGAAATAATGATAAACCGCTGATTAAATATTCAAATGATACGAGCATCCTTTTAGTTCTCCCAGTTGATTTATATCCACGTTCCACGAACGTTCCCAAACGGTTTGTCGCTCCTCGCAATGTCACCATGTAAGAACGATGTAAAATAATAATAATAATAATAATAAAATAGTCGTGTGTCATTATGCAAACGTTATCGCCTCCTTACTACGTCCATGCTTGGAAACAAATCGAGCGTATCTGATTTTACAATGACGACGCCAATACAAGTAGGTTGGCAGAAAATTAATCCCAAGGAAAAAAGTAAGGCGAAAGAGTGGAGATTTCGAGTACGAAGGCGATAATCGTGCTTTGGAGGAAAGTTGCGATAGCGCTACGAGAATTACCTTGGCGAACAATACGTGCAAATTATCAAGCGATATTATTCCTTCATGTACGTTGCTTATGCTTATGCGGCGAAACTGACGCGTCACAATGTGACTCGGGCAACGTCACAGTCGCTGAACTCGTACGATCCTTCGATGGATTCTATTTTTCATCATCGATCGTCAAACTCGTAGATTAATTTTCCAATCGATGCCTAAGTACAATAAGATTTTTCCGAACATTAGCACACGCTAGAGTGATTATAGAGGGAGTCTAATTGCATTATGAGGAGGTGGTGATGATTTGGTTTGAATTTAACGCTTTTTCATGTCGAATCATTGTATTCATTATATCTGTTTAAAGTGAACTTGCGAATCTAAAGTGCTCGGATGATTTACAATTTTCCCAAGCTCGATCCCCAACCTTCCGATTATTCGGCATCAATTGCGCATTTCAATTTACCAAAACAATGTTGTATTTATAGGGCGTCGAGCCCCATAAGATATTTTTAAACATTCCGAGTTTCGAAGATCACGGATAGTGATTTGTTTTCTACTTTTTTTTTTTTTTTTTTTTTTTTTTTTTTTTTTTTTTTTGAAGAATAAGTCTTTTGAAGTACGTTAATAGCTTTACGCAGAAATATTAATACAATATTGTTGGCAAATACAAAGTTCCGTGCATTAACTTTAAAAGCACTTAGAGATATTTTAAACTTAATTCTCAAGGCTTCAGCATCCAGCATCTTTTTACGCTATCGTTGTTCAAATGCATCAGCACTATTTGCTTGACGTTTGATACAATTTAAAATGATTTTTCTCATGCAAAATGCTCGATGAGGTTATTGGTTTTCAATCCATAATCAATAAATGGTTTTACAATTTTTATTACTTTGGATAAACTTTGAATTATGGATAAATGCTTAATAATGCAAGAAACAAAGTATAATTCATCGTAAACATTGACGTATTATAAGATTTTAATCAATTGTCCTCCGATTATTCAACATAACGTAATTATTATGCATTAACGTGTAATATAAGAAAATATATCTATTTACGTAATAAATAAGCGTTGAAAATAAAAAAAGCAGAATGAAAAAAAGAGCATTGTAATCGAATAAATAATATAAATTGGTTTAAAAAAAAAAAATTCATTTCATTTATCTCGATAGAGTGATTAATCAGATTTAAAGTAAATTTTATTCAAATTTTACCACACGCCTTTAAGATTTATTAGCTTTAAGATTCTTTATCTTTCTTCTTTCTTCTTTCTTTCTTTCTTTTTTTTTTTTTTTTTTTTTTTTTTTTTTTTTTTTGCAAAAGCAAAACAACGAAAAAATAAAACACAAGACGTATTAATGAAATAATAAAATCAAAGCTTCATTCGCTAAAATTGTATAATTAATATATCTATTGCATTCGAGTGATAATAAATTAAATGCAAGTTTATTTTATTCCATTGGCACGATTAATTATGTAGATTCATTATAAATTACTTGGTTCGACAGATATTTTATGTAACCGAGGCTCGTAGCCCGTTTTCATAATAGCTAAGCAAAAGTTGTTTTGTCAATAAAAAACATTTACAATATAAACCAATTTTTTTTTTTTTTTTTTTTTTTTTTTTTTTTTTTAACGATTCAAGACCTGTTTTATCGCCTTGTAAAGAAAAAAGTAACGAGCGAGCACAATGCGTGTCAATGCGGATCCTGAAATTAGCATTAAACGCACTGTCTTGCGTGTACCAAAGCACATTTTTGTTTAACCAGGGAATGGAATATTTTTTTCCCACCGAAGCGAAGATGGAATTTCACTCTCTTGTGGAATAAATCGAGATTCGATCCTTATTTGCGGTCAGAGTTTGTCGGAGCCAAAAATTAATGATGATTCCCCAAGCAATTAGGTTCGAGACGATTTAAAAAACAATTTATTCAATTTATACGGTAATGAGGTCATGCGCTGTTTAATATCACACACACACACACGCACGCACGCACGCACGCACACACACACACACATATAATATATAACTTTTAATTCTCATATTCAGTGTTTAAAAACATATGTCCTGCTCATAAAGGATCGTTAAGGATGGTATTGACAATCGTGCGCCAAAATTTTTTTATTCCGTTCTTTACGCCTTATTTATTACGCAATAATTGATTTTTAAAGCGAGTTTGGTATTTAATTCGAATTCCAATAGCAGCAGCAGCAGCAGCAGCAGCAGCGAAAGGACGGGAATCCTCAAATTGACCCAACAGTTGATAAGAATAATGATTATAGCAATTAAAAGCTCGAAACATCACTGTCCAACAAGTCAATGTAGCTTTAAAAAAATGATTTTGAGTCACGCGACTAAATTGCCAAGAGATACCAATGTGTTTCGTAAGCCGTTTCGCGATGAAAATGCATTTACACACAAACGCCAGCGGAGTAATTAACGGCGAGTGCCGTTCGCCAACGGGTACGATTAATTCGTGGACATGTAAAATGGTTTTATTGCGACAATTGTACCATTATCGATTAATGCAAATGAAACAACACCACGAATGAAACAACAACGCTTTTCTCCTCTTCTTTCCCCCCGCCCCTCTTTATTCTTGTTCCCAAAAGCCTTTTACCAATTCCGACATGACGAGATGAAAATACGATGCGAGAAGCGAAGCCTAAGCGCCGTAAAAGCAGCATAGCTCCATTTCATTTTCTATTCATCTCCATTTCTTTTCACATATCTCAATTCGCGCGATCATAGCGAATCGCCGCTACTTCCCTGGAAACAAACTTTCTTTTGAGACAGAGATGAAAGGCCGTGAGATAGGCCGAAAGTGGACCAATTTCCCTACTCTATTCCACGACATTTTGGATTATACGTACTATATATGGAATTTCGAAGAGTCGATAGTGCAAAATGGTATTACAAGGCTTTTAATTGCTTAAAAGTTAAGAGGCGCAAGGAGCTCGCATTGGCACGATATTAGCAAGGACAAAATTATGCGTGCGAATATCCAAGCTAATATCCATAAGCTTAGCTGATGAATTTTCATTTTAATACGTTTAAAGTTTCTTAAAGTGGCTTTACATTAAAGTGGCTCTGGCATTACGGCAATTTTTTGGGTGCGAGCATTTTTAATTTTTATAGATAATAGAGCATTTTTTCTATTCAACAGTATTCATCGTAAATTCAGCGGGATGATGAGAGATGCGATAAAGATAACAAAGTATCGCGTTGTTTTATTGTAATTGTTGTCTTGAACATTTGTTTCTACGAATATTATCACGCGCTTGTTAGACAAGCAGTTTACATTTACGTTGCAGCAAAAGTTTCTCGTAGCAACAGAATTGAAATATGTTTGGAAGCACTTATGCAAAAATTCTACGTAGTTTTTTTTTTGAAAATTACATAGGCGTTGCTATCATACAGGTAATAATTACAATCGATAATTAAATTTGCCTGCAATTCGTAAGTATTTTTCACACTCGTATTAAGGAATTTTCCGTCAGTAAAGCAATGATTGTATGTGCCATTGAAACACTT